>NC_134697.1:34576684-34879184 GCF_050947455.1 Rhinoderma darwinii | reverse complement strand
TGTTCAAATATTTTTTTTGCTCAATTACATCACCTCTACCTTTATATACTGAATATTGAATGAGGATCAAAGATTTCCACAAATAAAAGACTTCATATATGGTGGCCTTACTTATTCACATGATTGTATATGAATCCCTGCCATACACACCCGGTTCAGCCCATACAGTATCATGCTCCAATAGTGCCTCCCACACAGTATAATGCTAAATAGCTGCCCCTACACAGTATAATGCCCCCATAGCTGCCACCATACAGTATAATGCCCCCATAGCTGACACCATACAGATTAATGCCCCCATATCTGCCACAATACTGTATACTGCCCCATAGATGCACCCATAGGGTATAAGGCCAACACAGATGCCCCCATTACAGTATAATGCCCAGACAGATTCTCCCATGCAGCATAATGCCCATACAGATTCCCCCGTGCAGTATAATGCCCCAACAAGTTACCCCATACAGCATACTGCCCCATAGGTGCCCCCATGCAGCATAATGCCCCCATAGCTGCCCCATACAGTATAATGCACTCCCATACAGTATAATGACCACACAGGTGCCCCCAAACAGTACAATGCCCACATACAGTATAATGCCCACACAGATGTCCCCATACAGTACAATGCCCCCGTAGCTGCTCCATACAGTATAATGACCCATACGGATGTAGCCATCTTTAACTTGACTCTGATAACTTGCTGCAGTGTGATATCACACAACAAAAGCCATTGAAAAGTCATTGAAATGTCAAGATAAGGGATATTTCCACGGCTACATCTGTAGCTGCACCATACAGCTTTAATGCCCCCAAACAGTATAATGCCCCCCCATAGTTGCCCTTATACAGTATAATGCCCCCTTAGCCGCTCCTTGTGCCAGTGCCCTTGTAGATAGTGACACAGTGCCCATGTAGATAGTGCCCATGTAGGTGGCACCACAGTGTCCCCTGTAGATAGTGCCACTATATAGTGCCACAGTGTCCATGTAGATAGCGCCATTGGGACTCCCTCTAGGAGCGGAATCCCCAGTCAGAGCATAGGCCAGGGATTCCGCTCTTAGAAATAGAAATTGCCAGAGTCGGCAACAGGGATTCCGCTGAAGGAGTAGCCCCTGATGTCAATGTCCATATATGGACAGTGACGTTGAGGGTTTCCCCGAGCACAGCGCTTAAAGTAGTGCTGTGCCCGGGGAGTCCTCGGTGAGTGGAGGAGCTCCCTCTGCTCCTCCGCTCTAAACTATTTCTAAAGCAGGGAGCTGATGGTTTCCCAGCTTCAGAATTGGGTTCAACTGTATCTGTGTCCTGAGGAAGCAGATACAGTTGACAGCGGGACATACCCCCGAAATCCGGGACTGTCCCGCTGAATCCGGGGCAGTTGGGAGGTATGTGTATATGGTGAAGATGGCTGAGCTATTGACATGACTGTGCTGTGAGGTGTCATATGACGTTGTTTGGCAGGCTGCTTGTACTGACCTGGGAAATATATAGACAATATATGTATCAGCCCAACACAGGAAACTGCTTTTAAAGTAACAGTGGGCCACCTTCCCTACTGGGCCCCTGTGCAGCTGCACCGGTTGCACATATGGTAGGTCTACCCCTGTGAAGTATTGCTAAAGTTCATCTCGTACCAAGTTTATATAGGCATCATATGTCCTAGGGGGAGCTACACTGGCGGATTCACTTGTTGAGAAGGATCTGGGTGTACTTGTAAATCATAAACTCAATAACAGCATGCAGTGTCAATCAGCTGCTTCAAAGGCCAGCAGGATATTGTCGTGTATTAAAAGAGGCATGGACTCGCGGGACAGGGATGTAATATTACCACTTTACAAAGCATTAGTGAGGCCTCATCTAGAATATGCAGTTCAGTTCTGGGCTCCAGTTCATAGAAAGGATGCCCTGGAGTTGGAAAAAATACAAAGAAGAGCAACGAAGCTAATTAGGGGCATGGAGAATTTAAGTTATGAGGAAAGATTGAAAGAATTAAACCTATTTAGCCTTGAAAAAAGACGACTAAGGGGGGACATGATTAACTTATATAAATATATTAATGGCACATACAAAAAATATGGTGAAATCCTGTTCCTTGTAAAACCCCCTCAAAAAACAAGGGGGCACTCCCTCCGTCTGGAGAAAAAAAGGTTCAAGCTGCAGAGGCGACAAGGCTTCTTTACAGTGAGAACTGTGAATCTATGGAATAGCCGACCGCAGGAGCCATCACAGCAGGGACAGTAGATGGCTTTAAAAAAGGGTTAGATAATTTCCTAGAACAAAAAAATATTAGCTCCTATGTGTAGAAATTTTTCCTTCCCTTTTCCCTTCCCTTGGTTGAACTTGATGGACATGTGTCTTTTTTCAGCCGTACTAACTATGTAACTATGTAACTATATGTAACTATGATTGAAGTGGTTCATTTTGCTATGGTAGACTGGAATACTCTAAAGACATTACTGTGCTGCAAGGCCCTGAAGTTTTTATCTGTAGAGATTAGCAAATTATGTGGCGTTCTCCTTTATTCTGGTTTTACGTTATTTTTTAAGTCGCTTTTCCTTTGTATTTTTGAAAATAATATGCAAGATTACTTGTAGAGAATGGAGTTCTAAAAATAAAAAAATAAAATAAAAACAGGAATATGGAAAATTTCTACTAAAGTGCAATGTGAGGCCCCAGCCTAGCACATAGTTGCCAACCTTCCAGAGATGTAATTTGAAGCTCCTAGGCCCCAATTCCAAATCTGTAACAGTGCTGCCATAACTATATGCCATTTATAATGCTACTTTGGGCCCCCTCAGGCACCAAGGCCTGCGTGAGACTGCTACCTCTCCGACCCCTATAGCTACGCCCTTGCACATTTTAATAACTGCTTGCAGATGAAACATGGATTTTGGAAGTTATGTTTTATATTCTGAAATTTCAGCAGGCCCATGTAAGCACATTAGGTTTGTATAAAAAAGAGATTCCGGGCCTTATTTTTCTAGTGCAAATTCTAAAAGAGGCGATTGATTTTTCATGGTGAGCAGGGCCAGCCTTAGGGGTGTGTGAGCGCACAGGGCGCTGCCTCCTCCAAGCATGTAGGGGGCGCCACTGGGCTCTGCCTCTACTCTGTGCTCTGTTCTTAGTTACACACACGGAGCAAATAAGAGCCGAGGAGCAAGCTCCGCCCACAGATCGTCCTGCACGAAGCCTGTGATCCTGTCAGCATGGAGAGATGGTGAGTGTCTGTGTGTCTCTGTGTATTTCTCTGTGTGTTTACAGTATGTGTCTCTCTGTGTATACAGTATGTGTCTCTGTGTTTGTATGTGTATGTTATAGTGTGTGTGTGTGTCTGTGTGTGTGTGTCTCTGTCTCTGCATGTGTTTATGTCTTTGTAAAAGTGTATGTTCAATATTAAAGTAGAACAGATAAAACAAGGATATCTGTGCTGCCTCCTATATACCCTGCTGCCCCTATATATCCTGCTGCCCCCTATATATCCTGCTGCCTCTTTTATATCCTGCTGCCTCCTATATACCCTTCTGCCCCCGATAAACCCTGCTGCCCCCTATATACCCTGCTGCCCCTTATATACTCTGATGCCCCTTATATATATATATATATGCCTGTGTGTGTGTGTGTGTGTGTTTATATGTGGCTGTGGGTATAGTGATCATCTACGACATTATCTGTACTCAGAGAGTTATCACTGTGTTATCTGTGGTGTTACAATGAACTACAGGTAACACTACTACATTATGTGTACTCATAGGCTGGGTTCACACAACCTATTTTCAGGTGTAAACGAGGCGTATTATGCCTCGATTTACGCCTGAAAATAGGGCTACAATACGTCGGCAAACATCTGCCCATTCATTTCAATGGGTTTGCCGACTTACTGTGCAGACAACCTGTAATTTTATGCGTCGCTGTCAAAAGACGGCGCGTAAAATAACAGCCTCGGCAAAGAAGTGCAGGACACTTCTTTGGACGTAATTTGAGCCGTTTTTCATTGAATCCAATGAAGAACAGCTCCAAATTATGGCCGTCAATGACGCCTTGCAAAATGCGAGAACGAGCAATTTCTCCTGAAAACAGCTCCGTAATTTCAGACGTAATGGTCGTTATCGTGTGCACATACCCATAGAATTATCACTGTGTTATCTGTGGTGTTACATAGGACTGCAGGCAACATCTACTACATTATCTGTACTCAGTTATTACTGTGTGTTATCTGTGGTGTTACATAGGGCTGCACATGAAATCTACAACATTATCTGCACTGGGTATATATGAGTCTGTTTGTGAATGTGTCTTTGTGCTTGTATATATGTGCCTTTATGTATTTGTATATGTCCCAGTCTGTGTATTTATCTGCTGGTGTGTGTGTGTGTGTGTGTATACATATGTGTCTGTACGTCTATATATATATACCTGTGTGTATATATTCCAGATGTGTGTATGTATATTTGCCTGTATGTCTAAATGTCTGTCTTTAACCCCTTCCCGCTCCTGGACGTACTATTAGGTCATGGCAGCTGTATCGTTCGCGCTCCATGACCTAATAGTACGTCTCGGGAGTAACGGCCGTTTCGGCCGTCCTCCCGACACATACAGGAGCTGTGACAGCTGCTGTCTTGTTCAGCAGCTGTCACAGCTCCTACAGCTGGGATAGATCGCTGTGTCCCCGCTGATTAACCCCTTAAAAGCCGCGTTCTATAGAGATCGCTGCTTTTTAGGGGTTAAGCTGCCATCGCCGGCCTGCTACGCGATAGCGGCCGGCGATGGTGACTATGGCAACCGGACACCAAACAATGGCGTCCGGCAATGCCATAGACGAAGCCTAGTGGGTCCTGACAACGTCAGGACCCACTATGCTTGCTGTCAGTGAGTAGCTGACAGTTCTAATACACTGCACTACGTATGTAGTGCAGTGTATTAGAATTGCGATCAGGGCCTCCTGCCCTCATGTCCCCTAGTGGGACAAAGTAATACAGTAAAAAAAAAGTTAAAAAAAGATGTGTAAAAATAAGAAAATAAAAGTTTTAAAAGTATTAAAAGTAAAAATCCCCCTTTTTCCCTTATCAGTCATTTATTATTAATAAAAATATATAAACAAACAAATAAACTATACATAATTGGTATCGCCGCGTCCGTAACGCCCTGAACTACAAAATTATTTAGTTATTTATCCCGCACGGTGAACGCCGTAAAAGAAAATAATAATAAACCGAACCACAATCACAATTGTTTGGTCACTTCACCTCCCAAAAAAATGGAATAAAAAGAGATCAAAAAGTCGCATGTACCTAAAAATGGTAATGATTGAAACTACAGTTCGTTACGCAAAAAATAAGTCCTCGCACGGCTTTATTGATTGAAAAATAAAAACGTTCTGGCTCTTAGAATAAGGTAACACAAAAAGTAAATGATTTATTACAAAAAGTATTTTATTGTGCAAACACCATAAGACATAAAAAAAAACTATAAACATCTGGTATCGCCGTAATCGTATCGCCACGCAGAATAAAGTGAATATGTCATTTATAGCGCACGGTGAACGCAGTAAAAAAAATAGAATAAAAAAAACAATAGTAGAATTGCTGTTTATTAGTCACCGCGCCACCTAAAAATAGAATAAAAACTGATCAAAAAGCTGCATGCACCCCAAGAAAACTACAATGGATTCCTCAAGGGGTCTAGTTTCCAAATTGGGGTCACTTTTGGGGGGTTCCCAATGTTTTGTCACCACAAGACCTCTTCAAACCGGACATGGTGCCTAATAAAAAAGAGGCCTCAAAATCCACTAGGTGCTCCTTTGCTTCGGAGACCGGTGCTTCAGTCCATTACCGCCCGAGGGCCACATGTGGGATATTTCTCAAAACGGCAGAATCTGGGCAATACGTATTAAGTTGCGTTTCTCTGATAAATCCTTTTGTGTTATTAAAAAAATGGTATAAAGAGGATTTTCTGACAAAAAAAAAATGTACATTTCACCTCTACTTTGCTCTAAATTTCCGTGAAACACCTAAAGGGTTCATAAACTTTCTAAATGCTGTTGTGAATACTTTGAGGGGTCTAGTTTCTAAAATGGGGTTTTTGATAGGGTTTCTAATATATGGGCCCCTCAAAGCAACTTCAGAACTGAACTGGAACCTAAAAAAATAAATAAATGAGGCAATACTTTGCTTCTTACATTATACTGATAATGAGCCGTGCCCACCCCGAGATGACCCCAGTTTTGACCGTTTGTATAAACGGAGACCCCTATTAGACCGTTTCAGTGCCCGGTTTTCCCAAGCATACACCCCCGAGAAGTGTATTTCTATTGATGAGTCCCTGGTACATTTTAAAGGGAGGGTTCAATTCCGCGAGTACCTGCCGGGTAAGAGGGCAAGGTATGGCGTGAAGATGTATAAGCTGCGAGAGTGCATCCGGGTATACCTACAGGTTTAGGCTATATGAAGGGAAGGCCACCCCCAAACCAGACTGCATCCTGGACTACAATAGGTACATGGGAGGGATGGACTTGTAAGATCAAATCCTGAAGCTCTACAGCGCCATGCGGTGTGGTACAAGAAGCTGGCCGGGCACATAATACAGATGGCTTTGTACAATGCGTACGTGCTACGTCGATGTGCAGGCCAGACGGGAACTTTCCTGGAATTTCAAGAGGTGATTATCAAGAACCTAATCTTTAGGGACCAAGAAGGGGGGGGCACCCAGTACTTCTGGAAGCGGGGCCACACGCATCGTACCAAGGCGGCAACACTTTCCAGGAGAAGTTCCCCAAACTGGCAAGAAGGGAAAAAGTCAAAAGAGGTGCAAAGTCTGCTATAAGAGGGCGATAAGGGATGACACAATATATCAATGTGACACGTGTCCCGAATAACCAGAGCTCTGTATGAATGTCAGTTTTAAAATTTATCATACATCCCTTGGTTTATAATTTACCCCAATTTTACTTACCCTGATGCACTCCGCACAGCTTATCCCCCCTCGTCTTTCCCCTCTGAGCCCTGCTGTGTGTCCAGGCAGCTGATAACAGCCACATGTAGGGTATTGCCATACCCGGGAGAACGCACATTACAGTTTATGGGGTGTAGGTCTCAGGTCAAAATGCTCACTACACCTCTAGATGAATGCCATAAGGGTGTAGTTATTAAAACGGGGTCACTTCTTGCGGGTTTCAACTGTACTGGTACCTCAGGGGCTTCTGCATACATGACTTCGCACTAGAAAATCCCCAGTAGGCCAAATGGTGGTCCTTTCCTTCTGAGCAGTCCCATGGGCCCAAACGGCAGTTTATCACAACAAATGGGGTATTGCGGCACTCAGAACAAATTGCGCAACAGAATGGGGTATTTTGTTTCTTGTGAAAATAAGAAATTTTCAGCCAAAACTATATATTATTTGAAAAAAATAATTTTGTTTTCATTCCCAGCCCAATTCAAATAAGTTCTGTGAAAAAACTATGTGGTCAAAATGGTCACAACACCCATAAATGAATTCCTTGAGGGGTGTAGTTTCCAAAATGGGGTCATTTGTGGTTGGTTTCTATTGCTTTGATACCTCTGGTGCTCTGCAAATGCGACATGCCACCCGAAAACCAATCCAGCAAAATCTGGACTCCAAAGAACACACAGCGCTCCTTTCCTTCTGAGCCCTCCCATGCGCCCGAACAGCAGTTTATCACCACAAATGGGGTATTGCCGCACTCAGGACAAATTGGGCAACAAAATGGAGTATTTTATTTCTTGTGAAAATAAGATTTTTTGAGCTAAAATGACATATTATTGGGAAAAATATATATTTTTTAATTCCCAGCCCAATTCAAATAAGTTCTGTGAAGAAACTATGGAGTCTAAATGGTCACATTACCCATAAATGAATTCCTTGAGGAGTGTAGTTTCCAAAATGGGGTCACTTCTGGTGGGTTTCCATTGCTTTGATACCTCTGGGGCTCTGCAAATGCGACATGGCACCCGAAAACCAATCCAGCAAAATCTGCACTCTAAAGAACACACAGCGCTCCTTCCCTTCTGAGGCCTCCCATGGGCCCAAACGGCAGTTTATTGCCACAAATGGGGTATTGCTGCACTCAGGAGAAATTGGGCAACAAAATTGAGTATTTTGTTCCCTGTGAAAATAAGAAATTTTGATAAAAAATTACATCTTATTGGAAAAAATGTCATTTTTTTAATGTCACAGCCAAATTGAAATAGGTGCTGTGAAAAAACTGTGTGGTCAAAATGCTAACAACCACCATAAATGAATTCCTTGAGGGGTTTAGTTTCCAAAATGGGGTCACTTTTGGTGGGTTTCCATTGCTTTGATACCTCTGAGGCTCTGCAAATGCGACATGGCACCCGAAAACCAATCCAGCAAAATCTGGACTCCAACAAACATATAGCGCTCCTTTCCTTCTGAGCCCTCCCATGGGCCCAAACGGCAGTTTATCACCACAAATGGGGTATTGCCACACTAAGGACAACTTGGGCAACAAAATGGGGTATTTTGTTCCCTGTGAAAATAAGAAATTTTGATCACAAATGACATTTTATTGAAATTTTTTTTCATTTCACAGCCCAATTCAAATACGTGGTGTGAAAAAACTGTGCGGTCAAAATGGTAACAACAACCATAAATGAATTCCTTGAGGGGTGTAGTTTCCAAAATGGGGTCACTATTGGGGGATTCCTACTGTTTTGGCACCTCAACACCTCTTCAAACCTGGCATGCTGCCTAAAATATATTCTAATAAAAAAAGAGGCCTCAAAATGCACTAGGTGCTTCTTTGCTTCTAGGGCTTGTATTTTAGTCCACGAGTGCACTAGAGCCTCATGTGGGATATTTCTAAAAACTGCAGAATCTGGGCAATACATATTTAGTAGTGTTTCTCTGGTAAAACCTTCTGTGTTACAGAAAAAAATTGAAAAAAATTGAAATTCAGCAAGAAAAATGAAATTTGCAAATTTCACATCCACTTTGATTTAATTCCTGTGAAATGCCTGAAGGGTTAAAAAACTTTCTAAATGCTGTTTTGAATACTTTGAGGGGTCTAGTTTTTAAAATGGGGTGTTTTATCAGGGTTTCTAATACATAGGTCCCACAAAGCCACTTCAGAACTCAAGAGGTACCTTAAAAAAAAGGCTTTTGAAATTTTCTTAAAAATATGAGAAATTACTGTTTATGTTCTAAGCCTTGTAACGTCCAAGAAAAATAAAAGAATGTTCAAAAAACTATGCCGATCTAAAGTAAACATTTGGGAAATGTGAACTAGTAACTATTTTGGGTGGTATAACCGTCTGTTTTACAAGCAGATGCATTTCAATTCTGAAAAATGCTATTTTTTCAAAATTTTCTCTCAATTTTGCAATTTTTCACCAATAAACACTGAATATATCGACCAAATTTTACCACGAACATGAAGCCCAATGTGTCACGAGAAAACAATCTCAGAATCGCTTGGGTAGGTTTAAGCATTCCGATGTTATTACCACATAAAGTGAAATACGTCAGATTTGAAAAATGGGCTCTGAGCCTTAAGGCCAAAACTAGGCTGCGTCCTTAAGGGGTTAAGTATGTACAGTATATCTGTCCCAGCGTGTCTATATATGTGGTTAATTTTTGGTTTGTGTAGGGGGTGGCAATAGAGAGTCCCGCACAGGGCGCCATCCAACCTAAGGCCGGCCCTGATGGCGAGTTCATGTGGCCTTTTAATTCCTGCCTGTATAATACCTGAGTCATGTATTCCAAGAAGGAGAAGTCATTTTACACACTTCTGACAATCCTGAGGACTAGAGCAGTCAGGTTTTACTGAGCGTAATTATAATGTCAAATCAGTATTGTATAATGTAATATATACGATTTTTCTTACTATCAGAATTACAGCGACTGCTGCTTATAAAAAAAGATGTACAGCCGACTAATAAACCCAGTGAGTCACACCAGACGGTCGTTCATGTGACTCGAGAACATTCCCAACTGAGAAAATCTGATTTGCCACACAGGTCACGTGTGATACAAAATCCTTTATATAGAAGGTATTATCAGGGGCATAGCTATAGGGGGTAACAGTCACACCCAGGCTCTCGTGCCTGAGCGGTTCTAAAGGCCCCTTTGCCACATAAGGCTTTGTTCACATCTGCGTCGGGACTCCGTTCATGGGTTCTGTCTGACCTTTCTGTCAGGGAAACCTGTGATCGGAATCCAAACGGAAACCTTAGGTTTCCGTTTGCATCACCATTGATTTCAACGGTGACGGATCCAGTGCAAATGTTTTCCGTTTATCACCATTGTGTAAGGGTTCCGTTGTTTTGACAGAATCAATACCGTAGTCAACAAAACAACGAAACCCTTACACAGCGGTGACAAATGGAAACTATTTGCACCGGATCCGTCACCATTGAAATCAATGGTGATGTAAACGGAAACCTATGTTTTCCATTTGTTTCAGTTTGGATTCCGTTCATGGAAAAAACTGCATGAAAATGGTGTGTGTGATCCTGGCCTTAATGTTTCTGGATTTTTTTAATTACCTGTTTTGCATTTAAGCACAGTCAAGGTATGTTTTATATGGAATTATGGGATTTTTGCATTGCATAATATATAAGAGAGCTAAACCTTGGTGAAATCTCATTGTCCTAAGAGCATTTATGCGAACACTCAATTTTTTAACACTAGGTGGCAGTGTGTAGATATAAACTTTAGGAAAGATGCAATTACTACTATTTTAGCTCATTTTTATGCTTCTTTGTAGTGGAAAAACAGCGTTCACTTTGCTAGGGATTAACACCTTTTGGGGGAGTTTTGAGCTCAATGGTGTTTGCTTGGCAAAAGTCATGCTGACCCAGTTCTCGGCAGCGTTTGTATAACAGCTGGACAAGTATGATGAGAGGGCGGATGAATCTGAAGAGCTGCCTCTTCATTATATTACAATATATGGAGAGCTAAATATAATGTAGGGCTTTAGGAATTCTAACCATGGAAGACTACTAGAGATCTGCTCTTACTACTTGTGACGGATATTCAGTCACTACCTAAATTGCGCTCTACTTTGAGATTACTTGGCATAGGAGTATTAGGCAATTGCTATAAAAGAGCAGTGCAATAACAGAAATGTGAATTATCTGTGGCCCCAGAAGCAAGTCTGTGTTCGCTGAGTCGTAAGCAGAATATAGGCTGCCCAAATGGCAGCATGTATTCTTCTGACAGATAAGCAGCTAATAGTGGGCATACCGATTTCCATGCTACTGCTTTGCGGATTCAGATAACAGATGGATATTAGAAAATTGCTGTAAAGGAGCTTCCCTAATATAGACGTATAGTTGTTTGTATTCTTTACTGAAATTCTAAAGAAAATTTCAGAAACAGCGACACTCTTTTTCTATAAGCTGTGTCTGGTATAGCAGCTCATCCCCATTCAAGTCAACGGGGTTGAACTGCAATACCGCACAGCTCGTGGACAAGAGTGCTCATACCTCCCAACTTTCAAGTATTGTAAAGAGGGACAATGCAAGCGGCGCAGAAATCACCAGCGGGAATTTTTTCCTGTTAGACCACTCTTATAACCCTGCCCAATCTCAGTGCCCCCACCAGTATTACGCCCCAATAGTATCCCCCACACATTATCATGCCCCCATAGGGTCTCCATACAGTATCCTGCCTTTAAAGTGACCCACACACAGTATAATGCTCCAAACAGTATAACACCTCCATATTGCCTCTCCACAGTATAATGCCCTTATAATGCCCCCATAGTGTCTCCCCACAGTATCATGCTCCAATAGGGCCCATACAGTATCATGCACTTGTAGTTCCCCTCACATAGTATAATGCTCCCATAGTGCCCCCACATAGTATAATGCTCACATAGTGCTCCCACCTAGTATAATGCCCCATAGTGCCTCCACATACAGTATCATGCCCTCATAGTGCCCTACACACAGTATAATTCAGCCATAGTGCCCCTCACAAAGTATCATGCCCTCATAGTGCCTCCTTACAAAGCATAATGACCCCATAGTGCCCACCCACACAGTATAATGCTCCCACAATGGCCCACGCACAGTATAACGTCCCCATAGTGATCCCACACAGTATAATGCCCCATAGTGCCCCCACACACAGTATGCTTCCACAGTATTATGCACACATAGTGCCCCCCACAGACAGTATAATGCCCCATTGTGTCTCATAAAAATAATAATATACTCATCTAGCCCTGATCTCAAAACGAATAGAGGAGACCCCTCTGCAGGTCTCCTCTGGTATGTGCTCTGTGTGGATGGGCGCAGACAAGTGCCATGACTTTAGTGCATTGCGCCTGTTTGTGCCAAGCCACTCACGGCTTGCATCACATAGTGAATGGTAACGCAGGAAGCTGATGGTTTCCGGAGGACGCAGATACAGTTAAAACAGAGCATGCCGCCGGAGTACGGTTGACAGTGGTGCTGTTTCTGGAAGAAAGTAGCCATGTTTTCTAACGCCATACAAACCTTTTAAGATATATTTTGTAGCAGTCCAGATCTAGAACATACTCCTTTTATTTTTATATTCATTTTTTTTTTAATTATTATTTTGTGCTGTTAAAATTTTGGTTTAATGAGAACCCTGATAGATCTGCCTTTCAATTCATCGACGGCTGTTCTTAGTCACGCTTCTACTGATGCTTATGGTAGATCCAGCCCAGCAAGAAAAGTCTCTCACAAACATTATGTAATGTAGTTCAGTTCTGGTTCAATTGGTCTAGCTCGATCTGGTTTCCTGCGTATAATTAACGCCAACTGTTTTACCCAATGTTTCATAGCTGCTCTGTGCAGCCATTTGTTTAACCTTTTCAGGTCTGTGATCAACATTTCTGTATACATGAAACTATATATACCCACATTATCATTGAAAATCTGCAATTCAAAACCAGCCATGAACATCAGTTAGAGGATCTGTCATGTACCCCAAAAAATTAATTAGATTGCCGCCATACTTTGATTCCTGTCCCCACTCCCCCCATTCTTGAGCCTCTATTTAACGTCTCTACGTGTCTAAGTTTCCACGCGACCCCCGATCGTTTCCGTGGCAAAATATGCTAATAGATGAATAACTTTTTGAGGACGTGACACCTTCTTTAAATCGTTATTCCAAACATAGATGTTATTTGTTTTTTTTCAGAGATGTTTAGTTATCCCACATAAAGTAGAATGCATCCATCCCAGCAAATCCCATACCTACATTTCTAATGGCTCCGTGCTGTCTTGTTTCCCAGTTTCTTCAAAAGTAGGGACATGTTATTTCAGATGCTCTCACTTCGCCAGCAAGCGGCGCTGTGATCATTTCACAGCGCTGCCTGCCACTACGTGCGTGCCCCCGATCTTGCTATGTAATACACAATGTGCTTGTGCCAAAGTCCACAATATTATTTCAATATTTGCATAAAGAGATAACATTGTGGAGGCAAGCGCAGTGTGTCTATGTGGGACACGACCTCTGCACTCTTCCATCAATCTGGCCACCAGGGAAAGGGGGAACTTTGCAAGCTCGGCAGCCGATAGCAAACAGTGGCCGTGGTTGTTACCATGGGAATGACCACCACAACTAAGAAGACATCATGGGATGGAGAAGATCGACTAGCTAGGAAACATTGCATTACAGAAAAGGAGAAGCTACGTATCAAAGAGAGAGTCACCAGATTATAAGTGCCCTCTCTCCTACATAATCTGATTGGCGCTGTAATGTAGATAACAGCAGTGGTTTTTATTTTGAAAAACGATCATTTTTTAGCAAGTTATGAGCAATTTTAGATTTATGCTAAAAAGTTTCTTAATGCCCAACTGGGAGTTTTTTTTATCTTTTGATCAAGTGGGCATTGTATAGAGGAGTGTATGATGCTGACCAATCAGTGACCAATCAGCATCATACACTTCTCTCCATTCATGCCCATTTGTACTCGCGAGATCACGCTGTGCTGTGTGAGTAAGTCCCACAGAAACATTACCAAAGCGTCGGGAGTGTGAACAGACATCGCGTCCTCGCTGGAGGTGATGTCTATTCACTCTCAAGACACTTCAATAAAGTTAATGTAGGTGCATGTGACAGCACAGCGTGATCTCACGAGATCACGCTGTGCTGAGTACAAATGGACATGAATGGGGAGAAGTGTATTATGCTGATTGATAAGCGCTATACACTTCTCTTTACAACCGCACTTGGTCAAAAGTTAAAAAACGCCCAGTTGGGCATTAAGAAACGAATTAGCATAAATCTAAAATTGCTCATAGCTTGCTCAAAAATGATCGTTTTTCAAAATAAAAAACCACTTATCTACATTATAGCGTCGAACAGATTATATAGGAGATAGGGCACTTATAATCTGGTGACAGAGCCTCTTTAACAAATATTAATACATTTAGAATCTTGAGCACTGGGGCCTTAATGTACATGTTGGGAATAACCCTTTAAGCTGGCCATGAACATTGGTTCTCTGTATGGGCGCTGATCAAATTCATTCAACTTTTTCAGCCAATACTTTATCGTTTACTTTTTAAAGACTGGCAAAGGTTTCTGGCACCCTCATTCCCCCATAGAAATTACACGCATGTTCCGCTAAAATGTACACTACCGTTCAAAAGTTTGGGGTCACTTAGAAATGTCCTTATTTTTTAAAGAAAAGCACAGTTTTTTCCAATGAAGATAACATTAAATTAATCAGATATACACTCTATACATTGTTAATGTACTACATGACTATTCTAGCTGCAAACGTCTGGTTCTTAATGCAATATCTACATAGGTGTATAGAGGCCCATTTCCAGCAACCATCACTCCAGTGTTCTAATGGTACATTGTGTTTGCTAACTGTGTTAGAAGGCTAATGGATGATTAGAAAACACTTGAAAACCCTTGTGCAATTATGTTAGCACCGCTGTAAACAGTTTTGCTGTTTAGAGGAGCTATAAAACTGACCTTCCTTTTGAGCTAATTGAGAATCTGGAGCATTACATTTGTGGGTTCGATTAAACTCTCAAAATGGCTAGAAAAAGAGAGCTTTCATGTGAAACTCGACAGTCTATTCTTGTTCTTAGAAATGAAGGCTATTCCATGCGAGAAATTGCCAAGAAACTGAAGATTTCCTACAACGGTGTGTACTACTCCCTTAAGAGGACAGCACACACAGGCTCTAACCAGAGTAGAAAGAGAAGTGGGAGGCCCCGCTGCACAACTGAGCAACAAGACAAGTACATTAGAGTCTCTAGTTTGAGAAATAGACGCCTCACACGTCCTCAACTGGTAGCTTCATTAAATAGTACCCGCAAAACGCCAGTGTCAACGTCTACAGTGAAGAGGCGACTCCGGGATGCTGGCCTTCAAGGCAGAGTGGCAAAGAAAAAGCCATATCTGAGACTGGCTAATATAAGGAAAAGATTAATATGGGCAAAAGCACACAGATATTGGACAGAGGAAGATTGGAAAAAAGTGTTATGGACAGACGAATCGAAGTTTGAGGTGTTTGGATCACACAAAAGAACATTTGTGAGACGCAGAACAACTGAAAAGATGCTGGAAGAGTGCCTGACGCCATCTGTCAAGCATGGTGGAGGTAATGTGATGGTCTGGGGTTGCTTTGGTGCTGGTAAAGTGGGAGATTTGTACAAGGTAAAAGGGATTTTGAATAAGGAAGGCTATCACTCCATTTTGCAATGCCATGCCATACCCTGTGGACAGCGCTTGATTGGAGCCAATTTCATCCTACAACAGGACAATGACCCAAAGCACACCTCCAAATTATGCAAAAACTATTTAGGGAAGAAGCAGGCAGCTGGTATTCTATCTGTAATGGAGTGGCCAGCGCAGTCACCAGATCTCAACCCCATAGAGCTGTTGTGGGAGCAGCTTGACCGTATGGTACGCAAGAAGTGCCCATCAAGCCAATCCAACTTGTGGGAGGGGCTTCTGGAAGCATGGGGTGAAATTTCTCCCCATTACCTCAGCAAATTAACAGCTAGAATGCCAAAGGTCTGCAATGCTGTAATTGCTGGAAAATGACGAAAGCAAAGTTTGCAGGAGAAAATTATTATTTGAAATAAAAATCATTATTTCTAACCTTGTCAATGTCTTGACTATATTTTCTAGTCATTTTGCAACTCATTTGATAAATATAAGTGTGAGTTTTCATGGAAAACACAAAATTGTCTGGGTGACACCAAACTTTTGAACGGTAGTGTATGTTAACGTTAATGGTGATCAGAAGGTTATATCTAATGTCTATGGTTAGTTGATGGGGTGTACATAGTGAAAGGGCCCTTTGGTTTCTGTTTGTTTCAATCATGGTTCGGTTCATGGGTTCCCCTGACGAAAAGCTCGGACGGAACGCCTGATTGGAATCCTGACACAGATATGAACGAAGCCCTAGTTATATTTCTAACATACAATCAAATGTCACAGTCAACAAACCACTAGACAGTCCAGTTATTTGATGCGTTTTATCTCAAGCACACCTGATTTAATGAACCCCCTGATCAGTTGCATCAGGTATGCTTGAGACAACACCTGATTTACAAATGCGTGCTCTTATGAGGGATTCTATAAATAGGGCTAAAAAATAATTCTGAGACTGCAGTAGCCACTACAAGTGGCATTTTGTGTTGAATTTAGAGAAAACACTTGTTATATTAGTTGTGTTGAGTTCTTGTGTTTTTTGTCTTTTTTTGCAAACTGCTAAAAAGTTTGTATATTTTGATAATTTTCAATGGGTGTGGAATAATTAGACTCCCACTTTATTTAAGTCCTTCATTTTGACACATTATTGTGTCCGAAGTTATTATCAGGATACTAACCACCACAAGCTCACCAGGATCTGGAAAAGCGATTTCCATTACAAGGACTGAATGATTGTACAAATCGAAGGA
Organism: Rhinoderma darwinii; assembly: GCF_050947455.1. Taxonomy (NCBI): domain Eukaryota; kingdom Metazoa; phylum Chordata; class Amphibia; order Anura; family Rhinodermatidae; genus Rhinoderma; species Rhinoderma darwinii. Next base: position 34,862,301 of record NC_134697.1, on the reverse strand, counting down.
AATGTAAATGGATATACATAAGATAATGGTTGTCAGATTTCACTAAAGTCATCAGAATCCACCAACAATCTAAGGCTCTGTTCACACTTTGCCTTATGTTAGTTGCATACGCCAGTTAACTCACCCAAAATATGTGCCAAATATAAAACTCCGACATAAGCATTGTGGTTCCCAGTTATTTAAATTGTATGAAATAACCTGAACAGTAATTGAACAGAAAGTCCATATCTCAGGCCAACAGCGGAGGACGACCTTAGACAGAGGCCCTCCAAATCACATATAAAACAAACTCTATGGCTAGACACTGTGGATAACATATAAGTGAATCTTCATCAATCACAGCAAATAAAGTTAATTATGGGTAGATCCCTCCAATGTCCTCACAGAAACTGGAGTGACTGGGACCTGTTGTGTAGTCTGGACAACCACACATATATTAAAAAAGGTTATCACTTTATAAGGGATAAAATGCAATACCAGACTCAGTCCATGGACAAGAGTGGCACTGTTTCTGCAAAAAAAGCTGACTTTTTCTCTAATCCTGGACAACCCTTTAAAGCAAATAAGCCACAATAACGGAGAGATCCTGAAGATGATCTTTAAGGCCTCATTCAAACAGATTTTTTTCATTTATTTCTTTAGCAGATATGACAAAGCCGGCTTGCGTGAATACACAGTAACACATGATGGTTCAACTGGCATGATTATGTCTGAAGACTATACAAAGAGGGTACTCTTGAAGGAAACCTTGTCTTCTAAATGGAGAAAAACACAAAGAATTTCTTAAAAGGACAATTAGCTACTATGTTAACAATTAAAAAAAAATTGTCAATGTTTTTGCATCTACTCATATAGAAGTCCGTAAATATAAGGATTTACATCTCTTTAAAAAGTGAAATCCTGTAGAGAAATATAATAATTCTAGGGACAATAAAAAAAAAGTAAATATTTCAACTGAGTTTTTACAAGAAAACTTTGTTTGCTGATCACTTACCATATACCATTGTGTGTCTGGTGCAGGTTTGTGATGATGGCATTAAATAAATGATAGGTAACATCGAGGTCTCAGGTGCATGACGCTGCTGCAATATTCTGTGTGAAGGTGCTATGGGGAAATCAATACTACGTAAATAATTGATCTGTTTGCCTTTTAGTGTCTGTTAAAATTAAGACTTCTCATGTGCTTGGAGACTTCTGTATTTAGGATTCTCAAGTATCTAATATAAACCTGGAGAAACTTCTTTATGATTCTGATTGGTCAAATCTGAGAGCCATACTGGACTTTTGAGGTTAAAATGCATTTCCAGGTGTGATAGGGTGTACATTAAAATTTCTATAAAATCCCATGTCTTACCTTTTTGATGTTCTAATACACAAAGCTGCACACTTCATTGACTTCCGTATTGGGAAACTTGCCCCTTTACCTACATTGCCTAGCAGTCATGTAGTTTACTGGAGAGTTATCAGTCCCTATCTATGTGCTTTTAATGTTCATATTATTAGGGCCAACATATTTTCAGTGTACAGAAGATGTCATCACTCGCTTTCGCAAGTGGGGCTCACAATCTAATTTACATATCTGTAGGTTATTGGACATACAAGTCCACCGTCCAGCAGCACCAGTGTTTAAAAATATGGGAGGGTGCACGCCTCAGGTATCCGACCAAAGTTCTCTATCCAATTTCCAAAAATATACAAAAGTAGGCAGCACTTCAAGTAATGGTGAAAGAAGTTTCTTTATTTGCCCTGATGCGATGTTTCGGCTCGAACACTAGAGCCTTTCTTAAGCATGAATGAAGAAATTTACTTTTTTCACCATTACTTGGAGTGCTGCCTACTTTTGTATATTTTTGCATGTTGGTTATTGGAATGAGGAGGAAACCAAAGTACTTGGCGGAAACCAACGCAAATACAGGTATTCCGACTAAGAACAACATATGCCATGCAGATGTTTTCCTTGGTTGGAATTGAACCCAGTGCTGCATGGCAAGAGTGCTAACCAATGAGTAGTCTCCCATATTATTTATGTGCTTCATATCATTTACATCAGTGGTCTGCAACCCGTGCCTCACCAGCAGTTAGTTATGTCATGACAGTCCGCTACTTTGGAATCCAGCCGTAGATTTAACCAGACATGTCTCTGAAGTGAGGAGGTTGGGGGTGGTTGTATCACAGCGATTGGCTGCCAAGAAAAGCTGAAAAGAAGGAGGTGGAGAAGGCTCTTTATTTGGCCGGTTGACAGAGATATTAGCTTCAAAAGGGCTAGTATGGATGACAGGAAATGGCTCTCTCTTCTATAAGAAACTTGAAGGGGTATTCCCATCATGAACATATATGGAATATACACTGGATGTGCCATAAATGAACAATACTCGGGTCCTGCCTCTGGAACCCGCACCTCTCTCTAGAACAGGGCCTCCTGAACCCCGTCTTACTTTCTGCCACGGTCACTGGGCTCCGACCACTGTCTGTAAAGATGGCCGGATTTTCTAGAAACACCAGAGTTCGTTTTGCTACGTGGTTTAAGGAACTCCCATACACTTCTATGTGAGTTCTGGAAACAGTGTAGCAAAATGGGCTTGGCTGATTCCGGAAAACCCAGCCACCTTGGCATTCTGTGGCCAGAGTGCTCCAACAGCGGCAGAAGTTTGGACAGGGTGAGGGGCTCTGTTCCAGAGATAAGTTCGGGTCCCAGAGGTGGGACCCAAATTTATGGCATATCCTGTGAAGATGCCATAAATGTCCAAGATGGGTATACCCCTTTAAGGCAGGAGAAGTATATATATATATATTTATTTATTTATCACAATCTGTTTTCTAGCCCCGATCGGCACTATGTAAGTTGAAGGTGACAGGTTCCTTTAATCGATATATGCTACAGTGCTTATCTCATTCACTTTGAAGGATCCTGTACATTAGAAGGCAATTCCATAGTACCAGATTTATACACATTATCTGCAAACTACAGCTATGTCTAGATTTTTATTAAAAAACAGCAACAAGTTTAACTCTTAATGGGTTTTCTTTTGTTTTATTTCCTTTTACCACAGTTACACAATAGATGATGAAGACTGTAGTTTCAGACTGAATACTTAAAAGTTTCACAAGCCATAGAGTAGAAAGGGTAAAATAAATAAAAAGACGTGCCAAAAGTCTCTGCTGCCTTAGTCAAAACATATGGGCTCTGGAGAACCTTAACTACAGTGAACTTTCCCACAGAAAGTTGGCAGAGAAGTGAGCACCACATTATCCCCAGAAGCGGAAGATGGCCTGATGAAGTGGGGGAGAAGCCATGAAACAGAGTTTATACATTCTCTCTTTAATATTCTCAGCAGCTGTCTCAAATCCATGAGTCTGTTCAGGGTGACTGTTCCAAAATCCTCAGATCTCACTATATATATATATATATATATATATATATACACACACTACCGTTCAAAAGTTTGGGGTCACCCAGACAATTTTGTGTTTTCCATGAAAACTCACACTTATATTTATCAAATGAGTTGCAAAATGACTAGAAAATATAGTCAAGACATTGACAAGGTTAGAAATAATGATTTTTATTTGAAATAATAATTTTCTCCTTCAAACTTTGCTTTCGTCAAAGAATGCCCCATTTGCAGCAATTACAGCATTGCAGACCTTTGGCATTCTATCTGTTAATTTGCTGAGGTAATCGGGAGTAATTTCACACCATGCTTCCAGAAGGCCCTCCCACAAGTTGGATTGGCTTGATGGGCACTTCTTGCGTACCATACGGTCAAGCTGCTCCCACAACAGCTCTATGGGGTTGAGATCTGGTGACTGCGCTGGCCACTCCATTACAGATAGAATACCAGCTGCCTGCTTCTTCCCTAAATAGTTCTTGCATAATTTGGAGGTGTGCTTTGGGTCATTGTCCTGTTGTAGGATGAAATTGGCTCCAATCAAGCGCTGTCCACAGGGTATGGCATGGCGTTGCAAAATGGAGTGATAGCCTTCCTTATTCAAAATCCCTATTACCTTGTACAAATCTCCCACTTTACCAGCACCAAAGCAACCCCAGACCATCACATTACCTCCACCATGCTTGACAGATGGCGTCAGGCACTCTTCCAGCATCTTTTCAGTTGTTCTGCGTCTCACAAATGTTCTTCTGTGTGATCCAAACACCTCAAACTTCGATTCGTCTGTCCATAACACTTTTTTCCAATCTTCCTCTGTCCAATATCTGTGTGCTTTTGCCCATATTAATCTTTTCCTTTTATTAGCCAGTCTCAGATATGGCTTTTTCTTTGCTACTCTGCCCTGAAGGCCAGCATCCCAGAGCCGCCTCTTCACTGTAGACATTGACACTGGCGTTTTGCGGGTACTATTTAATGAAGCTGCCAGTTGAGGACCTGTGAGGCGTCTATTTCTCAAACTAGAGACTCTAATGTACTTGTCTTGTTGCTCAGTTGTGCAGCGGGGCCTCCCACTTCTCTTTCTACTCTGGTTAGAGCCTGTGTGTGCTGTCCTTTGAAGGGAGTAGTACACACCGTTGTAGGAAATCTTCAGTTTCTTGGCAATTTCTCACATGGAATAGCCTTCATTTCTAAGAACAAGAATAGACTGTCGAGTTTCACATGAAAGCTCTCTTTTTCTAGCCATTTTGAGAGTTTAATCAAACCCACAAATGTAATGCTCCAGATTCTCAACTAGCTCAAAGGAAGGTCAGTTTTATAGCTCCTCTAAACAGCAAAACTGTTTATAGCGGTGCTAACATAATTGCACAAGGGTTTTCAAGTGTTTTCTAATCATCCATTAGCCTTCTAACACAGTTAGCAAACACAATGTACCATTAGAACACTGGAGTGATGGTTGCTGGAAATGGGCCTCTATACACCTATGTAGATATTGCATTAAAAACCAGACGTTTGCAGCTAGAATAGTCATTTAGCACATTAACAATGTATAGAGTGTATTTCTGATTAATTTAATGTTATCTTCATTGAAAAAAACGTTGCTTTTCTTTCAAAAACAAGGAAATTTCTAAGTAACCCTAAACTTTTGAACGGTAGTATATATATATATATATATATATATATATATATATATATATATATATATATATTATACACACATACACAGTATATTTTACATTATAGCCCTGAGACACCCCTATGGCTTGAATAAGCTATGACATTTGCTCCCAAACAAAAGGGATATTAAATTTTCAGAATTTAGCGGGTTAATGGAATTAGCACATGTAGTGCTCTTAACTCTTCCAAGTAAATTCTGCAAATTGTTCAACCCCAAGTGATGATCTCAGGAACTGCAGCCATGTGTTGACGTAGGGGTCAGGCCCATACGGGCTGCTATAATGCACAAAGATCAATGTATACACTGTATCCTTATAGAAGCCTACACATTATGAAGTACGTAACGTAAACACTGTCCCCACAGCCAGGGTTCAATTGCAAAGTTTGAGCCCTAAATGATCTAATTCCATTTATCTCTATGTCAAATTTTGAATACTACTTTAAATAGTCATGTCTTCAGCAGAAAGTAAAGAGAGGCACTTGGGAGATTATATCCTTGAGGTAGAGCATTAACTGCATAACATGCACAAAATCTCATCTTGGGAGTTCCAGTCAGGACATATATTTGTTAGACTATAGTATAGGGCCTATAGTCTACTATTTAGTCTAAAATTAGAAATCTTCAGAGAACACTTTTTTTATGGGGATTCCTCCATTCCAGCTTTATATGTAACCTGAAAGTTACTCTACATAAAACAGATCTATAGCATGCAGCTCATCTATCATTTATAGTACATATCCCTGTAGATGTAGGTTTCATCAGGGGACAAAGTACAGGAATCATTGAGAACAGATCATAAAATAGACATGATGTAAATCATGGCGGAAAGATAAAAAAACATAAAAAACAAAAACAAGTCGCCACAGAGTACAAAGAATGGAGCCACTCACTCTGACCAAGCGCCGATGACCTGGCGTCTAATCCTGCATCCATATTGTCCAGATATATAGAGGTATTCACTAATAGAAGAGTCCCTCAATTATCATCTGTTTGCATATGTATCATCATACTTTTGGGGACTTTGGGCCTTGTTAAGCATTAGGTCCTGGATCAGGACTGCTTTACTGAAAGGACAAATGGGGCAGCTATACCAATCCTGACCCCTGCTGAGCGTCACATGATGATGACATCATCCATGATGCGCCTCAGACTTGGTGAAAAGGCACAGAAGAGAAGAGGAGGTAGGTGGAGGCTGGATTATTGAGGCACTTGTAGCAGGCAATCAGTTGGGAATATGTAGGGTAGGCAGCGTATGGAGGTCATCTGTGGCTGTTACTCCGATAAGCGGCTTTTAATTCAATGCATGGGGGCATCTGTTTCAATCTCTGTGGCAGGTAATCTGGGGTGCATTTGGATGGGGGCACTTACGACACATCAGTGGCTACATAACGTGGTTGATCTAATTGTAATATGTCCCATTTTTCACTCTAGCCGGGGGGAAGCGCACTCGTGTACATTTGACTGCAAGCTTTGCACTTAAATGGGTTCTCCGCTTTGGACAAATCTTGCATGTTAAAAGGGTACCTTGACCATAAGCGGATTTCCGAAACCCTCAGTGATCAGATGAGATCTGTGGGGAAACTTGCCAATAAGTGTTACATTTCCCTGCAGCACCACCGAAGTGAAACTAAGCATTACTCAGTGCCCAAACATATCAATGGGTTGACTGTGCAATGCAGGACAGGACATGACTTGGATAAGTAGAGTAGAGTGAACCGTACCTCCTTTAGCCTCCAGAATAAAACACATGACACCGAGGTTGGATTTTAATGGCCACAGCAGCCGTTTATTATAAATTTTATGCAAATAAAATTTTATAACCCAAATATTAAAAAACACCCAAGAATTCCCCAGAATTGGAATTCTTCAAAAAACACATCACAAAAACCCTTAACAGGGTCAACATAAATAACAACATGACCAGGGAAGCCCTTGAGGTTACCGCCAAATCGAAACCAACTAGCCATCTGCCACCACCACTTGTTTTTACCTCCAGCCGTAACCCGGCTCGAAAGCACCGCTCACTTGCAGATGGCTTTTTCCATAAAGCACTTCAAAGGGGTAACACCCTAAGAAGCCTTCCACATATTTTGGGGGACGCATAACCCTGATGCGACCTCCCCCACCAGTTTTACTGACCAACCTCAAGGACTCCCCACGCCACTGCGAAATGGGCCTTGACCACCTCAAGCCTATGAGCTCCTCCACACCAACACCCCTCTTTCGATTCCTTCTGCCAGGGCCAAACTCCATATATCCATCCCAACCTCATTCAGGTGCACCCAATCATGTCTCCAGTAACACCCCACACCGGCTTCCAGGTCCCTGTGCCTGACCACCACTCCACCATGCTTTGCCACAAAAGCTGACACCGCCCTATTAACTTTTATTCTGGCCTTATTCAACCTTTCAACCGATCTAGCCAAACGCCACGACTTTCTCGGCACAATGTCCGACCAGACTATCAATAATCTCGTGTGCAATGCCCATAAGCACAACAAATCGTGCTTAATGTCCCTAATCAGATCACGAAAAGGGCGCACTCCTAAATCATTTCCCCCCACATGCAACACTAAAATGTCGGGAACCCGGTCTAACTGGGTATATATTTGTACTTCCTGTACCACCCTAGCCCAGACCATTCCCCTAAAACCCAACCAGTGTAGGACAGCCTCTTCCCGCGGAATCCTCAGTTGGCGGCCATCCGGACGAACATCTGCCCTCAGAGCGCCCCAGTAAACAAAAGAATGCCCCAAGATCCAGACCAGACAAGTTCGTAAACCTGAAAAAAGAGAAAACACCCATCTTACAATCCCATCCGCACTCCATTTTCTGACTCACACCTCCACTTTAGTAATAATTGAGCCCTGTTAAAGCAGATGAGGACGCACGTAGGTACGAAAACGGTTAGACTCCCACCTCCCGATGCGCCTCACCCCCGCCTCATCCAACCCCCATCTCACCGCCTCCGTCGCCGCGCCAATTCGAAATGAATGTGAGGAATACTCAGTCTCCTGAACCCCGATTGCAATCAAACAGCGCTTGAACACTGCACTAAACTGGAATCTAGATAGAAACGACCCGTCCTCATGTCGTAACAACGGAACCCCCGTTAACCCCCTTTTCCCCCAAAACGCAGCCACACAATGTACCGGGCACATCACCGAACCCTCTAAAGCGAACAACACTATCCGCCTACCCTTGCCCGTTATGTCAGTTTTTGACCTACGCAGCACAATCTCCACCCTGTCACCGAACAATTCCACATCATCCAACGCTATACCGCCCGCCCGTGAAACACTTGGCAACACCAGTTCGCCAATTCTAAACGCCCCGGAAAAAAGGCTAACGAAAAGGCCAGGCGGAACAATCGGACTTCAAAACCCGAACTACAAACCCCTTCCACCGCCGATCCCAGCAGGCAAAGAATCTGAAAAGAAACCGGCCACCGCCGATCCACCGACACTCTCCCCCTGCGAACCCCTTTCAAAGCTTGTACCGCTAAAAACTCTTTAGTCACATCCACCAATCCATGCAGTTTCAAACCAAACGCCACTGCGGACACAAACTTGTTCACTTTGGATACAGACACACCTGACTCATACGCGTCCCCCAACCAGTACAACAAAGCCACCAGTCTGTCCCGGTCAGACCGGACGTCACCTAGGGATCTCAGCCAAAGCTCCCATTGAGCCCAGCCAGCCCTGTATGATGCCCACGTAGAGCTTGCCAGCGATCGCTCGATCAATGCTTCTCCCGCAGCGAAACCAACTCCCAGAGATGATCCGGACAAACCATGCCGATCCGATCCGCTCTCGGCGCCAGCTGACGAAAACGGTCCCACTGCGAGCGAGAAAGGGCATCAGCAACACAATTTTCAATCCCTGGAACATGCACCGCCACCACCCAAGCATTTAAGGACAAACATACTAGCACCAAGTGCCGTAACAGTTGCACCACTGGAGGAGATGACGCCGAGATATTATTGATAGCCAATACCACCCCTAAGTTATCACAGTGAAAACGAATCTTCTTGTTCCTGAGCCTGTCCCCCCAAATGGTCGCCGCGACCACAATAGGGAACAGCTCGAGTAAGGCCAAGTTTTTCGTCAAACCGTTGTCAACCCAGGTATCTGGCCACCCTCTGGCGCACCACTGGCCCCCACAATAAGCTCCAAATCCGCCCCCTCCAGCCGCATCCGTAAACAAATCTAAATCCACTGAATCCATAGCCCCATCCATCCAAAGTGACCGCCCGTTATATTGGCCCAAAAACTGATGCCACACTCCCAAATCTGCCCGGTGCTCACCACTCAATCTCACAAAATGATGCGGTGCCAACACCGCGGCTGTCGCCACCGCCAGACGCCTACTAAACGCTCTGCCCATGGGCATGATCCGACACGCGAAGTTTAACTTCCCCAATACTGATTGCAAACTACGCAACGTAACCTTTTTAAGCCGAGCCAATGCCTGAACTTCCAACCGAAGCCCTGTCAATTTGTCTTCAGGTAGTCTACATTCCATCAAGACCGAGTCAATTTCTATACCTAGAAAACGAATAACAGTAACCGGACCCTCCGTCTTGTCCGGAGCCAACGGGACTCCAAAGTCCCTCATGACCCCCTGTAAGGCATACAAAATATTTGCGCACATGGTTGAACCACCCGGGCCAACACACAAAAAATCATCCAGGTAATGAATGACAGACTTCACACCTGCGACCTCCCGTATTACCCATTCCAAAAACGAACTAAATGCCTCAAAATACACGCACGACAAAGAACAACCCATCGGCAAACCACGATCCACAAAAAATTCCCCTTCCCAAAAACAACCCAACAACCGTTGGCTCATTGGATGAACCGGCAGTAACCGAAACGCCGCTTCAATATCCGTTTTCGCCAGCAAGGCACCTTCCCCCGCTTCCCTAACCAAAACCACTGCCTTATCAAAAGACGCGTACACCACTGAACACAACTCTGGATCAATTCCATCGTTCACCGATGCACCCCGGGGAAAGGACAAATGGTGTATCAAACTAAACTTGTTAGGCTCACGCTTAGGCACAACCCCCAATGGAGACACCACCAAGTCATCCACCGGGGGTTCTACAAAAGGACCCGCCATGCGGCCCAAGCTAACCTCCTTCCGCAATTTCTCGGTGACCACCCCTGCGTGTTGATACGCGAACCTAAGATTCCAACGAGTGACCGGAATGTCATACGGGGGAGCAGGAATCACAAAACCACAACTAAAACCGTCCTCAATCAACTTTGCCCCAGCCCTATCCGGATAATTACTTAGAAAGGGGGCCATCCTTGCTAACCTCACCTGTGTCACTCCCTTGACCAGCTGCCCCCCCGAAACCCCTCCCCTTTTTCCTTTTCGTAAGCATTTTGACGCACCATGAGACATCCCGCTGCAATGGGAACACACGTGCTTGAACTTGCACGTGGCCCCAAATTTACATTGGCCGTCGTTAAATTGCCAACAGAAACCAAGTTTCGAACCGGAACTCTGACCTGACTGTCCGACCTGCCCTGCAGATCCACCCGCCCTGGAAAGGACTGTCCCGGCTTAACCGGAGCAGTCACCCGCAACCACAACGCGATGTCCTTCTGATCCCATCTAATGCTGGGTCGCACCGCCTTCCGCTGCCGAAACTGCTCATCGTAACGCAACCATGCCATACCGCCATAAACCCGATGCGCCTCCCCAATAACGTCCATATAACAGAAAAGGGCAGAGCAATGTTCTGGAGCTTTTTCCCCCACCACACTAGCCAATATTGCAAACGCCTGAAGCCAGTTCACAAACGTTTGTGGAATAAGACGATAACGCCGCCGTTCCTCCTCCTCCTTTTTACTCTCGTCCCTTTTTCCTTTATCCAAATTAAATTTCGCCAAAGGAAGGAGAGAAAATATTTCCACATATTCGTCCTTCCAAATGCGCTCGCGAACCTCCTGTTTTAAATGCGCCCCCAACGGACCCTCGAAACACACATAGACTTCACCCCGCGCTCTATCGTCCAACCGTACTCTATCGCCTTCTTGTGCCCCCTCCGTCTGTACCGACACCGCTACAGCCCCCCCGGAGCCCCCAGCTTGCAACCCCACCAGTGGCTGCCCCCCCCCCAGCTCTGCCGTCCCCCAAACCGCCACCGGAGCCACTCCCGCCGATACCGACGCCTGTGACTTATCTAACTTATTCACCAGCTCGCACAAACAACCTACTAAATCCGCGAAACCGCTAACATTCCCCCCAGAAGGCCCGCCATCGGCCGCGTTGCTCGACACGACCCTCGCACCCCCCGACAAACCAGCAGTATGAACAGAGATAGAAGATGAACACCCACCTGGCTGCTCAGGCGCTGTGATCCCGCCAGCCGGACTAACTTGACCACGCTGATGCTCTCTGACTTCTCCCTCTTCCAAATCCCTCGTCAACTGCGACCGCTGCCCACACACACAGTGAGGGCACGGAGATCCCCTTCCCGATTGTCCCGAAGGGCCGGCCTCCATTGGAGCCCTGATGTTTAGAGTGCCAACCGCCTGTTGGCCGATCCGCGGAACCCAGACCTCTGACCGCACTCCACATCCCACAGGACTCTCCATCCTCCCTGCAGACAACCTCGTAGCAGCCAGCCCCCTGATTGGCTCTTCATCATGAGGGGCTGCCGACGTGCCCATCTCCTGTATCACCCCCGACGGAGGGGGGGTATTTGGAAAAATGGGAGCAGCCCCCCCCCTCACCGCCAAGCACCGCCGCGGCTGGGGATTTCTGCCAGGCCGGGACCTCCTAGGGGATGCCGCTCTCCCTGGAGACCGGCCTGCAGCGACCCTGGAGGGGCTTCCCCGGCGGCGCCGTGCCCGCGGGATTTCCTCCGGGCTAAGTCTCGCCGGCGGGCGGGTACGCCTAGACCTGCGAGCAGTCACCCCCTCTGCAGAAACCGGATCACTTCCCCCACTAACCAAAGTCGTGAACAGCAGCGGGCTGCCCACATCTAAGTCCAGCACTGCAGCAGATGACAACGAGGGGCCCTGCTGCCTGGGGCGCCGCCAGCCCCACCAGCCTTGTCACCTGTGTCTCGAACCATCCGTCCTCATGTGACTCCGCTGCCACCCGGAGCCGCTCCACCAGACCCTCGAAAGATGCCATCAACCGCCCAGGTAAGTAAAAAATACAAAGGAACAGCTCACTGCTTATGATGTTGTTCTTCTCGCTGTCTCCCTCGCACTGAGGAAAACAGCGGGAAGCCGTTACTCTCACCCCTCCTCCCTCCGAGCCCCTCCCCTAACTACGCTTATGCATCCCTCCCTTAACTACGCGTTATACCTATTAACCCCTTACTTCCCACTACCTCCTATCCTGTCATGGCGGCCTCCCCTTATGTCCTGTAGTCGTCAGTGCGGCCGCTCCTGTCCAACAGGGCAAGAGACGCTCTTTGTAACCAATCTCCACTCTCTGCGATTCTGGCCAAGGGATGAGGATCCTGGACAGAGGACCCCCTCTATTAACTCAGAATTCTTTAATAGGGTATATGAAAATTCTTGACACAAAGAATGCCCCCCATACAGTATAATGCCCCTCATAGCTTCCCCCACACAGTATAATGCCCCCAATAGCAGACACCATACAGTATAATGCCCCTCATAAATTCCCCCATACAGTATAATGCCCCCATAGCAGCCCATACAGTATAATGCCCCTCATAGCAACCCCCACACAGTATAGTGGCCCCATACAGTATAATGCCTCCATAGCAGCCCCATACAGTATAATGCCCACATAGCAGCTCCATACAGTATAATGCCCACATAGCAGCTCCATACAGTATAATGCCCCCATAGCAGCCCCATACAATATAATGCCCCCATACAGTATAATGCCCCCATAGCGGCCCCATACAGTATAATGCCCCCATAGCGGACCCATACAGTATAATGCCCCATACAGTATAATGCCCCTCATAGCTGCCCCCACATAGTATGATGCCCCCATAGCGGCCCATATAGTGTAATGCCTGCATAGCTGCCCCATACAGTATAATGCCCCCCATAAAGTATAATGCCCCTCATAGCTGCCCCCACACAGTATAATGCCCTCCTTAGCTTCCCCACACAGTATAATGCCCAATACAGTATAATGCCCCCTTTAGCTGCCCCCACACAGTATAAAGCCCCCATAGCTGTTTCCCTACAGTGTGATGCCCCCATAGCTGCCACCATATCAGCCCCCCCGACATTATAATGCCCCCATACGGTATAATGCCTCTCATAGCTGCCACCATATCAGCCCCCCTCCTTGTACAGTATAATTCCTTCATACAGTGGCGTAACTACCACTATAGCAGCCGTAGCAGCTACGGGGCCCGCAGCATGAGGGAGCCCGTACCACCCACCGGCACAGGCCCCCCCTCCCATGGCCGGAGGCTCCGCTAGCAGCTGCTATGGCTGCTACAGTGCGACGCCACTGAAGGGGTTGTTCCTACAAAAGACATGCATCCCCTATCCACAGGATAGGGGATACATGTGGGATCGCTGGGATGCCAAGCGATAAGGAGAACCGGGGAACGAAAGTCCCCCGAAGTTCTCCATGACAAACCTCGGACTTCCGGGGTCTGTCGGCAGCTCCAGAGAAATGACTTGCGCACCGATCGCGCTTGTTCGCATGCGTAACCAGCGCTCCTTTCATTTTTATTGAACTGCGCAGGCGCCGGAAGTCCGAGGTTCGTCATGGAGAACTTCGGAGGACTTTCGGTCCCCCGTTCTCCTTATAGCTGCTAGCGATCACACATGTATCCCTATCCTGTGGATATCCTGTGGAGAGGGGATACATGTCTTTTGTAGGACAAACTATAGGCCGTTTTTTTTGGGGGGGAGGGCTATATGGCGTTATCTACAGGGGGTCTGTATGGTGTTATCTACAGGGGGGGTCTGTATGGCGTTATCTACAGGGGGGACTCTGTATGGCGTTATCTACAGGGGGCGCTTTATGGCGTTATCTACAGAGAGATGGGGGGCTGTATGGCGCTATCTACAGGGGGATGGGGGGCTGTATGGCGTTATCTACAGGGGGGCTTTATGGCGTTATCTACAGGGGGGGCTGTATGGCGTTATCTACAGGGGGGCTGTATGGCGTTATCTACAGGGGGCTGTATGGCGTTTTCTACAGGGTGGGCTGTAAGGCGTTATCTACAGGGGGCTGTGTATGGTGCTATCTATAGGGGGCGCTGTGTGGTGGAATCTATAGGGAGGCACTATCTACAAGGGGGGGGGTTGTGTGATACCCAGCGGAGGGGGGGCCCCAGTCAAAAGTTTGCTATGGGGCCCAGTCTGTTCTTGTCACGATGCGGGGTGTGGACCCACTGGGCCGTACCGCGTAGCGGGGATGGCAGCTGGCCAAACCGGAAAGTACACAGTTCAATGGTTCAGCGAGAGTACCTGAGGCAATCGTAGGCAGTAGCAAGGCGGACACGTCCAGAACCAGGCGGTGGGAAGTAGTTCGGTGAGGCGTAGCAGGGCAGCGTAGACTGTAGGACAGCATGGAAGGGAGCACAGCACGGCTATAGCACTAGGTAGCACGGAAACGGGATACGGAATACAGGAGCAGGGTACACTGGGAGGCTGGAAGACACTGGGAGACCATAAGCAAGACGAACAACGGGAAAACTAACAACGCTCTGGCAAATGGCAAGAGGGCAGAGCCCTTTTTATAGCCCAGGGCATCCTGGGCCAGATTGCAGTTTTTGCAAAAACGCGCGCACTGGCCCTTTAAGGCCGTGCACGCGCGGGCGCAATCGTAGGCAGTAGCAAGGCGGACACGTCCAGAACCAGGCGGTGGGAAGTAGTTCGGTGAGGCGTAGCAGGGCAGCGTAGACTGTAGGACAGCACGGAAGGGAGCACAGCACGGCTATAGCACTAGGTAGCACGGAAACGGGATACGGAATACAGGAGCAGGGTACACTGGGAGGCTGGAAGACACTGGGAGACCATAAGCAAGACGAACAACGGGAAAACTAACAACGCTCTGGCAAATGGCAAGAGGGCAGAGCCCTTTTTACAGCCCAGGGCATCCTGGGCCAGATTGCAGTTTTTGCAAAAACGCGCGCACTGGCCCTTTAAGGCCGTGCACGCGCGGGCGCGCGCACCCGCCGGAGACACTCGGAATCCGGAAGAGAGTGCCGGCGCCTGACTGGGGGACGACGCTGCAGGCAGGTAAGCTGTCCATGGCCACGGCCGTTGGGGTTAACGACCGATCGACGGGCCGTGGCCATAGACGTTACAGTCCTAGTTACGCCCCTGCCTCCATATGTGCATAATAGAAAAATAATAAAAAGTTACTTACCTATCCCCGTTCCCACGACGGGTGGAGGAGGAGATCCTTCTCCTCCTTTGCAGTGTGTGATGAGTGACTCGGCGCAGACAGGCGCGATGACGTCACTAAATCGCGCCTGTGTGCGCCGAGCCGCTAATAGCTCACGGCAGTGAATGCTGGAGGAAGGAGCCGCCAGCTCTTTGCTCCAGGATTAAATTCAACTGGATCTGCGTCCTGAGGATGCGAATACAGTTGGAAGCAGGACCTCGGTGAGTGGTTCGCGACCCCCTGGAGTTCTTCACACGACCCCCCCCCCAGGGGGATTGCGACCCACAGTTTATAATGTATTGTGTCGTGCAGTTTGTGTTTGCAATGGAGAGAGGAGAGGGCGGCCTGTAATTTAAAGCCCCTCTCTCCTCTCTCCATCGCAAACACAGACAGTATAATACAACAGACAGTACAATACAACACACATACATTACGGGCCCCCTCTGCAGCTAACCTGACCTCTTCCATGCTCTTCCGCATCGGCTCTTCCACAGTGTCCGGAATGCCCCCTCTCGTGACATCATGGTCACATGGTACACTGAGTGTACCATGTGACTGTGAAGTCTAAACAAACCATGCCCGTAACTAGGAAGTGCCGGCGGGCCTCCCAGGCTTGTGGGCCCGGTCGCAACTGCGACCGCTGTGACCCCTATAGCTACGCCACTGACCACAATCCCTAAGGGATCTTCTTCATGGCTATAAAAGATATATATAATTTTTTTTTAAACTTTAAATAAGTACATTTTAATAGAGATATGATACGATTTGCATGTGTGTGTGTGTGTGTGTGTGTGTGTGTGTGTGTGTGTGTGTCTGTATAGCAACTATTGTTTAAACATTATTTTGCAATAATATGATTGGATCTTCTTGAATCTTATTTTATGTTATCCTCATTTTAGTGCTTATGTCCATTACCCAAAACCTTTAACTTTACTTTCATGTTTTAACTTGTTAAGCTGGATATTAGTTCAGAGTGCATTAAAATGAAACATTTAATAAAACTTTCTTATGCAGGCAGGAAAAACACTTCATTGGTCACATGCAGAGCCAACATTCCAATATAAAGCAAAACTGCTCTGCCAGCGGATCTGTGGTACTCCTGTATCCAAATGCCTTTATAATACTCAATCATTTCCACATTGGAGGTGAAGCAAAGGAAATGTATTAAGAAGTCAAAGTAATTTATATTACTAGATATCCTACAAACAAATCATGAATAATTAAAAGCGGTTGTCTCAAAACAGTGAACTCCTTTAATATGAGAAGCGTCATGGAGATCAGCAGATCGTTGCAGGTTCAGCTCCCTAAACCCCAGTAAACAACCGATATTGCAGAGTTAGTGACCTTCGGCTTATCAGTACCCCTGCAGTGGTCAGATGAATAAAGGCCATGTTACACTGGCCAATTCTCGGGCAAATGAGCGCTTACAGAACGATCGTTCCCGATACTTGAACTGTGTATACAGGGCAACGATCAGCCGATGAACCAGAAAACGCTCATTCATCAGCTGATTGTATCGTTTTAAATACTGAAAATTTAACACAACAACATGATAATAAAGTATGGGGACGAGCGATCGGAGTAACGAGCGCTCGTCCCCATACTAGCACCTTGTAAGATGAGCAAACAAGCGCCGATCAACGAGCTGTCTCGTTGATCGGCGCTCGTTGCACCGGCAAAAATTGGCTGGTGTAAATGTACTTCAACGGTTTGTCGAATACAAGCCTTCTTGTTTAAAGGGAAGGTTTCATGATTTATTTATTTTTTATTATATTGCTTTTAATATAATATTAACAAAAATTTTATTTAATTGTGTTCTCATTTTTTTACTTTTTAATGTATTTTTACTTCTCTATGGGGGCTGCAATTTTTTTTCCATCTCTGTATGTGTGGATTAACAACACATACAGAGATGGAATACGGCACATACATTCCCATAGAGAATGCGAATGGGAGCCGTTCCCTTCTCAGAAGCTTACACCGTCTGTGTGGGAACGGCGCATGCGCTGCTCCCACACAGACCAAAACGAAGCTCGTTCGTAGAGCGAAATCCGGCGCCATTTTCATGTGGACCGGAAGCCGCTGCCGGACAGTAAGATGACGACTTCTGGCTGCGACTTCCGCCCATATGTTCAACGAAGCGAAGGCGCAAGGAATAGGAGGGTAGACCAGCAGAGGCGGCGGCGGTGGCAGGAGCAGGTAATTTATGTTCGTGTATTTTCGTGTTATACTGTCTGCTGAGCACTGTATCTAATCCTCCTACACTGTGCAGTCGCTCAGAAAATGGCGGCACACAGTGTAGGAGGTTTGAATAATTCAAACCCTTCCTTCTGCTGGCACTATTAAAGTGTTAGTGGTATATTTAAAGCCTTCCACCCCAGGATTTTATATTTTCTATACTCTACAAAAATTTGTAATCAGATCACTGGAATAGGACTAAAGTTTCGTTTAAAATTTAACCTTTACTTGTAACATATTTTAAAAAGTGTGCAAAACAAATGACACACTAGGACAAGACTGTTTACAACAAAAAGAATCTTCCTTATCATGAAGGAGATATAATGCTCCATGCAATAAAACGTCAATTTTATATTGATGATATTAACATTTTTTGCAGAGTGTAAATGGTGCTCCAAATTATTTCAATACATGTGAGTGGTCTTTTTCCCAGCAGGATAGATGTTAATATCTGTGGGGTAATGACCCCTCCTACCCGTTCCGTAGTTTGTTAAAGTCATGTTCCGTTCCTATGGCTGGGAACTGGGAAACCTCACTAGCCAGAAGAAGGAAGGGGGGATTGTGTGAGGACACTAGAGGAGAGTGTGTCCTCAAATTTGCAGCATACATCAATAAGGTTGCTTTACCACAGTGACCATGCTGCAATTTTGGGAACGGCTCCCTCTAGTGGCCAGCTCATGGAAATGTTATAAATTAGAATCTAATTTATAATATTTCCTGACTTGTGAAAAAATTAAAACAATGTGTAATCTCTTAAATACTAATTGGTTAACTGAAAAAAAAAAAAAAGATATATTTCTAGCGACACATTCCCTTTAAGCTTTAGCGCTCTACAGCCGATTTCTAATCGTACAGATTTCTATAGATTTAATTTGTCATTGACCATGTCTTTAAACTGGCTAAATCATCTGGTTTGCAGGTTATTACATTTGTGAAGAAATGTTTTGTCAATTGTTGTCTCCATGATCAATATGTTCTTTTTCTTTCTAAATTTAGGAGGTATTCATGAATGTACTTTGAAGATTCCCCAAGCTTTTCTTTTGGATATTATTGCAGATTGTACCAGTTAGAACTATTTCTGTTTTACACACTTCAGGACACCTGGGTGGACTTGCTTCTTTCGGCAGAATCTGCTCTCAATCATGTTGCTGAACCCTCAAAGAATTCCCTCTTTTTCACAGTAGCAACATCCCCATCTGTCTTTGCATTCCTGTCATTTCTAAGGTCTGTAGAGGTTTAAAAATCTTGGGAGGAAGTCCATATAAAGATGGAGCCGTCCTTCACAAAAGCTAAATGCAGTTGATATACATTATAAACCCGATCATAAGGTCTATTCGTCTACCAAGAACATCATGTTAAATTTCCTTTAGACAAGTTTGCTCCTCGTGTTAGTGGTCACTTTCAATTAGTTGACCATATCAATCCTGTTCCCTCTCGTCCGAAGATGCCCTTAATTTACAGATTTCTAACTCTTTCCATGTGTTGCTGTTGAGACCATATGTCCTTAAAGCGAGTCTGTCACGACTTTTGCCCACTATTAGATAGGGGTAGAGGAGACAAGTTTAATGATGTCTACGTTGGCGATCATGCTGCATGGCACACTCAGGAAATTACCTTTTAATCCTCACATGACGAAGGTGAAGTATACGGATTCTCCAATGTAACTACTCCTCAACCCCTCCCCTCGAGTGACGGCTCTTGGATGATGCTGAGGACAAGTAGAGATGTCACTCAAGAGCAGAGGGGAGGAATTAGAGAGCGGTTACAGTGGAGAAGCCAGATGCCTTACATACGTCACGTCGAGATTAAAAGTAAATTTCCCCAGTGTGCCACGCAGCATGATCGCCAACATAGGCATCATTAAACTGGTCTCCTCTACCCCTATCAAGCGGTGTTAGTAGTATGTTGGGGGGGGGGGCAAAAGTCATGACAGACACCCTTTAATTACATTTACAGCCCAGCTCAACTACCGCACTGAATGTTGATGAATTTTGATTAAAGCGATTGTTTCATATTGAGTTTTATTTTTTTAGTAACAACACCACTCTCGTCCATGGGCTGTGTCTTTATTGGGCAGCTCAGCCCCATTCATTTGAATCACACAATCCCTTTAAATAGTTTTTCCCATCACAGAAAGTGATGGTATATTGCTAAGATTGCTGGGACACCCACGCTGCTGAAAATGAAATTCACAGCGTAGCTTCAGCCTCTTCCGGTACTCCCAGACACCAGTTGTCCAGGGTACTGCACAACAGCCCGTTCACTTAAAGGGATCCTGTCATCAACATCTTACCTGTTAAACTTGCCTGACCCCTCAATGGCCGCAGCTGTCCAGAGTTCGTTCCTGTTCTCTTCTTTCCTGAAGTCCTCCTCTGTCGGTAAATATAGTCGTTTAAACTCTTCCCGCCTTTTACGGTAATTATTTTTCCCTCTGGGACGCAGCTTCTTAACTCCGCCCACCGCCGCCACCTGTGTGGCCCTGACTAGCGAAGGAGCTGTCAATGAAAAAGAAGGAGGTGGAGTCCACTCTGAGACGCTGGAGGAATGAAAATCTGACTCTTTTCAGATGAAGATTTGACTCTTTTCTGCTCATTTGCATATGGCTTGGGACCACTGAAAAACTGAATACTAAAGCTACAGAGCTTACTTAGAACATATTTATAGCTTAGATGACAATGATTTTTCACCCACTTTCACCAGGTATTGTGGGCTTTATAGCTAAAATGCTGGTGACAGGTTCCCTTTAAAGTATTAATGTGAACACAAAAAGATTCACAGTTGTGATCATGGGATAAATATGCTGATAATTTTCACATATGGGGATAACCAGGAGACAAAGGAATTGTATGTACACTTGAATGCAACGTCTGTGACTGGGTGACATAAGACAGATCTTCACAGCCTCCAAATTGCCTGTCTATGGCTGTCCGCTGTTGCAGAAGGAACAACAGCTTAGCTATTATTATTAGCTAGCATTAGAATACTGTGCACACAAAAAATGAGCAGTTCTATTTAGCAATAAATCACATGTTTAAGGCTATTTTCACATCTGTGTTGGAGACTCCGTTAGGGGCCTCAGTAACAGATCCCTTTACAAAATTCAGGAAACCAGATGGAACCCTTTAAAAAAAAAGTCAATGGGTTCTGTCAGGGTACCAATGGTGTCCACCATTGGGTGGATCTGTCACTGCAGTTATTTTCGTTGTTCTGCTCCTATGATGGAGCAGAACAATGGAAATAGCAATGCAGACGTGAACAGAGCCAAAGTTTTTTTTTTTTGGGACAGCACATGTTTTAAAATATGTATGAGATTTATTGTAACATACAGTGTCAAATAGATCTCATGAAAGTATGGTCAAAATGTCAAGAATAAAATAACAATTATATTATCTTTTAATATATAATTTGGGCAGGAGATTGCGGAGTAGTATGAATTGAGCAATGCTGCATGAAAATATCTTTTATTGATTACATTTTTCATGAATATTCTTTTAATGTTGTTCTCTTTGTGTGTTTCACAAAATTCAGAAATA
The DNA here is from genome assembly GCF_050947455.1 of Rhinoderma darwinii. NCBI lineage: Eukaryota > Metazoa > Chordata > Amphibia > Anura > Rhinodermatidae > Rhinoderma > Rhinoderma darwinii. The sequence goes on along the minus strand of NC_134697.1, from coordinate 34,841,098 downwards.
AATGGGTAAAAGGTGCTGGAGTATAAAATGCCACTTCCAATTTAATGTAATGTATTTTTTGAGAATAAGGGCCAGGACTGTTATGGAACTTGCCCCACTCATATCTATTGAAACAAACACAATAGTCACCCCCACTTAATCTGGGTTGCACAATCAACCAATTTACAAATAGAGGTTATTGAAGTGTTCTGCATCCTGCAATTTCAGGGGAGGACATATACAGCAGAGGGCCCCCGTCTAAGAACAGTATACGGGTCACTTACGCCCTAATAGCTCATCATAGATTACCCTCCCTTATGTTTCTTTAACAATACAACAGTAATCGTGAGCCATTGTCATTAGCTCAGTCTCTTATACAATCCAATAGAGAGTAGGAAACTGCTTTTAAGGTGGCAGTACCACCACCCCCCCCCCCACCTACTGGGCTCCTGTGCATGTTGTCCACTCGTGTGCAAATTGAGAAGTACATTATCTAACTTGTGTCGTGGAGGTGTTTTCCATAAGCTGATCCATTCATTTGCCTTAGCTTCTCATTCTTCTTCTACATCTTGAGTTGCATTTTGTTGCTTAGCTGCAGTTACTGGATGATCTCCTGGTTTTACGTGATCGGATGGCCAGGACTTTTCTGGTATGTCTTATGGTCACCATCCAGAAGTATATCTTCTGTAGCACTGCAACCTTCTGCTTAATAGGAGACTTCACTCCTGGAAGAGTCAAGTTCTGAGCATGGTGGTCTTGGTGCATGCCTCCTCTCTCCGGTTCATTGGTAGGCACTAACAGACCTTCTGGTTTTGGAAAATTTCGGTTTGGTGGCCCTTTAAGGTATTTATCTTGCCATTTCATAAGGGAGTATAGGAGCAGCTCATGTTTCTAGCAAATACTGGGGATTGACATAAATTATGCTGTTTATCCAGCTATACATGGATCATCATTATAGCATTTGGATGATGAACGGTTATTAAGTTAGAGATTTTTTTCTTCTGATACTGAGTTTGCAAGACTCAACAACTAGGTGTTCCCTATGAACAACTATACTAATTGTTATGTATTACTTATCCCTTCATTGTGGCTATTGACAGATGCAATAATTCTTTTAGGTCTTATTTTGGATTTTATTCTTATTTTATGCTACATACTTGACAGCGCTAAAGAGGACTTTTGTTTGAGCGGTCAATATGGCCCATTCATTCCAATACTGACCCCATTGTTACATGCCTCCAAGAAAACTCAGTTACAATGCAGTAGTGTTCTAGCTACAGATTACACACATCTATCATGCATCCAAGAAGAACGTGGGTGCAATCCCTTTTTTTTGAAAATCATGAAGTTGGATTTGTTACTGTAGACTATCCCTAAGTAAGAAAGATGAAATACTACTTCAAGTAGTTGCAGTATTGCACATATTCTTAGGCATTTACTGATCGGTTTAATTGGCTCAAATACTTAAACATTTGTGTAAATATATATATATATATACACAATGTATTTTTTTTTTTTTTATAAATAAGTGAAAAGGGGCAAACCTAGTTGCCAGAGAGACTGGGCAACCTGGCAATGTTTTAGGTTGTCCATTCTAGAAAAACAAGGTTGCAAAACTTGACTAGGGCATTGACATTCTTGTTGCATGTCTTGAAGGTATAAAGACCACTCATAATGAGCTGACAGGGTGACGAATTATAACTGCCTATATGCCCTATTAAAACATGGATGTCATAGGAGATTGGTGTGACCCTCTTGGGTGAGCCCCATCTATAAGCCAGTGCGGAGAAACACTAATAAGCACACGTTCCCGCTCTAGCCGACTTGGGTCGTCCATGTATTCCATGGACAGCCATTTATCTGCAGGGGAAAGGTCTGTGTGGCCACAACTGACTTTGCCAACCCATTTAAAGTGTAACTCTCACTTATGGGCATGTATTTATATGGTTTTTGAATGTGTTGACGTACGTTTACTCACCTGAAGGCAAACCTACACTTTTGTATTAGTGAATAAACTTCTATTATGAGCAAGGGTAATAATAAAGAAGGGCATTTACAGCAGTCTATGTTCTGTTTATGGTGCAGCAGACCAAGATGCAAGCTGCTGGGATGCCATAGGAAATTTGATCTCCTTATGGCTGCCCTGATCTTTGACCCCTTGGAAAAATCCATGGAGCATATTACCAGCGTGTGTATAGAACAGGCTCCAGAGCGGAGCTTGCTCCATACGGAGCAGATGACAGCTATATATTATGAACCATCTCAGTCCTTAGACAGAGAGGGGAACTCTGTCACCCCATCGGGCCCCCACGTTGTGATTGCAAGGTGCCAATGGGTTGTGTTGTCAGCCGGAGGCTTAGGTTAGGTCACACATATTCTGCCATGTCAGTACTCCTATTAAGTCCTGCCAGAGCATTACACTGCAATACAGAAGCATTGCAGTGCATTTTACAAAAAAAAAGGAAGTCAAAAACCCACAAATGTATATATATATTTATAGTTGATAGAAAACATAAAAATGACTGGTATTGCCATGTCTGTAACAATCCAAACGGTTAACACGTTTATCCCGCACGGTGAGCGCAGTAAAACTGTTATTAAAAAAAATAATATATATACACACACACACACACACACACACACACACACCTCACCTTTCCAAAGAAAGGGAATAAAAAGTGATCAAAGAGTCGTATGTACCCCAAAAAACAAGCGCTCACACACTTCCAATCAACAAATTTAAAAAAAAAAAAGTTATCAGGATATAGCAAAACAAAGCAAATCATTTTTAAGCTATGAAACTTGGTATCCTTGTAATAGTACGGACCCACAGAATAAAGTTGAAGGGGTATTCCCAGAATCACCAATTATCACCTATCCACAGGATAGGTGATAATTGTGTGATCGAAAGCGCAGGGGGAATCAAACGTCGGTTTCTTGGTCTTGCAACTTGCATGACCAAGAAAAAAGTTATGTCATTTTTTACCGCACAGTGAACGCTGTAAAATCAAAACCGCAAAAACATGGCAGAATTGTTGTTTTGTTTGTCTTTTTCATTTCCAAAATATATTCACAGTTTTTCAGTGCATTAAATCAGTGGTCCACAACCTTTTTTGCACCAAAGACCAGTTTCATGCAAGACAATTTTCCCACGGACAGGCAGGGTGGAGGGGGGGGGGGGGGGGGTTGTCGTGGAAAATCCATTGCTTAATACAGTAACAGCAAAGTGGATGAGTGTAACGTCTATAGCCGAGGGCCGTCGCTCAGACTTACCCTCTGACAGCCCCGGCCATGGACATCTGTGTTCTCGGCGACATCTCCCTCCTGGGAGACGCCGGCACTCACTTCCGGTTCCTGGGACTGTTTCCCGCAGGGCACTTGTGCCCGCATGGCCTTAAAGGGCCAGTACGCGTCCAACTGTCATCACTCAATTTGCCCAGAGTGCTGCTGGAGTATAAAAGGGGCTCTGCCAACTTGATCCTTGCCTGAGCGTTGTTGTCTACCTTAAGTTTGTCTTGCAAATTTTCTCCCAGTGCTTTCCAGTTTCCAGTGTTACCCATTCCTGCTGCCTGTACCCTGTATCCCGTGCTATCGTATCAACAGAGAGAGTTAAGTCGTGTCTTCCGCTGCATCTACTGTGCCATCTACAGTGAGAGTGAAGTTGTGCCTCCGCTAATGTCTACATTGCCTCAGGTACTCGTTCTGGACTATAGACATTGTTTTGTGCCTAGTTGGCCAGCTACTATCCCACTATGCGGTACGGCCCAGTGGGTCCACACCCCGCGCCGTGACAATGAGAAAGAACAAATCTCATCCACACGCTGCGTAAATAGTGAGCGGAAAAAACACTCAGAAATTGACATGGGGTGCAGAATTTTATTCTGCAGCATGTTATTTGTATTTGTGTAATCGCTGCTTGTTTGTTGCGGGTTTTCCCCATTGAATTCAATGTGGAGGTAAAACCCACAACAAATAGCAGTTGTTGCGTTTCAAAAAAACTTATACTTACCCAGGCTGCAGTGGTCTCCAGGGATGAAACTAAATTCTCAGCAGTTTTCCACAGCGGACATTCCGGGCGGAAAACTGTACCACGTTTTTTTTTTCGCCCGGAATTTCCTGCGGAATCAGGGACGGATACCGCGGCTCGGTACTAAATGATCCGCGGCCCAGTATTGGTCCGTGGCACGGTGGTTGGGGATCACTGCATTAAATAAGGCCATTAAAAATTAAACTGCTCCCGCAATAAAAAAAAGCCCTGATACTGCTATAAAGATGGAAACATTTTTGAGAAAAAATAAAATAAAAATTCTAATAATTAAATAAAAAAGTTGTGGCTCCTAGAAGGCAAGTAGAAAAAAAATTATAACTGGCTGCGGTGTCAAGGGGTTAATTGGATTTCTACTTTGCATAAGACAAGAGGACTGATTCCAGAGGGAACCAGTCACCAGAATTTCACCTATTAAACCAGCAAGTGGATGAAAAATCATTTTTATGTAACCTATAATTATCTTCTAAGTCGGCTCTGTACCTTTAGTCTTCCATTCTTTAGTGTTCCTGCACCGTATGCTAATAAGCATAAAAAAAGTCATATCTTCATTCCGCAAGCCTTTCAGAGGTAACTCCGCCTCCATACTTTTGATTGACAGCTCCTCGCCACCCCCCCAGCACACACAAAATCCCTCGCTTACGCATCAATGTCCTGTTCTGGTGCGTGCGCACAACGGGACACCATAGTGGCACATGCACAGTAACTAGATTAATTAGGTGACTAGTACTTTAAGAAGCAGTGAATGGTGTCAGACCATACATGACGGGTGCATGCGCGCTATCTCAGACAAGATTTCGTCAATCAAGGCGGGACAGTTTTCGGCAGTGGGCAGGCATAAGAAGAGGAACGAACAAGACCGACGGATTATTATCATAAAAGGAGCAAAATGTTTTCAGACCGTTATTTACGGTCGGAGGAGGAGTTTAGGAGAGGAGATAACGCCAATGAACTTTTGACAGCAGCGGCCAGCGAGGGGTGAGTGGAGTTCAATAGGTGAAATGCTGGTGACAGGTTCCCTTTAAGAATCTCATGTAAATTCTACTTTTTAATATATAAAAATCAGGGTCACAAGCACAGGACTGTAATTGGAGAATTAGTGAAGATCAGACAGGGGTAGAAGGTGAACATCAGGTTACAAGAACACAAGGAGGAACAGAAGGAATTAAATAGCTCATGCATTTTTAGGAGTAGTCTTTTGGAATTACGAAGAGTTATATGAGCAAATGCCATGGGGAAGAATAGGTTCACAGAGGGTGTGACACCAGGACAGGTATGTAACATTGAGGCCTAAATTGGAATAGACACCAATGACCAAATACAGTGTAACTGCAATAAAAGCAACATTCTTACAAAAAGTAGGTCACTGTGACATCAATGTCTGTCCCTGGACCATTCTAGAAGAGGCTGGACGCAGCCTGCAGGGATTAAGGGAAGCCGACATGACCGTCCTGGTAGGGAAAGGGTTAATTAGGTGAGGGAGAGTTGGAGGGAGTTGGAGGGGGGACGGGGAGGAGTTAAGGGGGACGGGGGGCCGTTACTGAGCTTCCCGCTGTTTTTCGGCATTGAGCCGGAAGCAGCGGGAGGAGTAACACGAAAAAAGTAAGCTCCCCGTTGCCCGCGCTACTCAGCATGTCAGAGGCAGTGATGTTAGAGCGGCTGCGTGCCGCTGCTGTGCACCACGGTCCCGGATGGCTAGAGGAGACCGTGGCTGCAATAACGAGGATCCCGGACGCCGTTTCGCTACGTCAGGCCCGGCGTTCGGGGTCTGTTGCAGGTGACAGGCTCCCCTCCCCCGGCCCCCTTACAAGCATGGCTATGGCGGCGGGGGGGGGGGGAGTCGGCAACAACCGCTCCTGCTCAGAGCAGGCAGAGAGCGTTGCCGGGGGTGACGGCGACTCAGGCCGGGTCGACCCGTCCCTCTCGGCGGTCCCGACCTCCAGAGCGCCTCAGTCCGGAGGCAGTCCCGCGGACACGGCATCGCAGAGGGAGCCCGATCCCGGACGCTGCAGGCCAGGCAGCTGGGAGGACCGCCCCTTCCCAGGCCCTGCGTCCTGGCAGGAATCCCAGGCCGCGACGGGGTCCGGCGGTAAGCAGGTAGTCGCAGGCTGGGCTCCCTGTCACCCCTCCCCCATCAGATGGAAGATTTGGAGGACAAGGTACGGCCGCCCCGCCTGGTGATGTTCCGGCCAGGGGGCAGGCTTCGTCAGGATCGTCTAGACGGACGCCTAGATCTGCAGCGACGTCGAGGCAACAGGTCCGGTCGGAAGTCTGGGTCCCGGCGGTCGGGCGGCAGGTTGCCGGCCCATCGGTCAGCGCGTCTTCATCCCCGTTCCGAAGATGTCGTTGGGATGGACAGTCGTCGGCGAGAGAAGAGCTGGAGGAAGGTGAACTGGACGTGTATCGTCGAGGTCAGGATGGTCCGGCTGACGGGAACACAGCGCCTGTGCAGCCCGGTGAGTGTATAACTCCATCATTGTCTTATCCAGCGATTTTTATGTCGGGTGTCGGCGGGGGGGCTGCTAGCATTGCATCGGTGGCCGGTAGTGGCGCGGGCGGTCGCGACGGAGCGGGTCTGGCGGACTTAGTGGGTTGCTTACGGGAGCTGGTCGGGCGCCTAGATAGGGCCGCGGCGCCGGTAGTCACGGAAGTGTCCCCTGCGGTAGTTTGGGAAGGCCCCAGGGACGTGGGATCGTTACAGGCGCGGCCCGTGACGGCGGTTAGAGAGGCGGTCGCGGTGTCGGTACAGACCGAGGCACAAAAGGATGGCGATCGGGTGCGTATTGATGATCGTGCTCGGGGGGAGGTGTACGTTTGTTTTGAAGGTCCGTTGGCGGCGCATTTAAAGCAGGAGGTGCGCGAGCGGATCTGGAAGGACGAATATGTTGAGATTTTTTCTCTCTTGCCGCTCGCTAAATTTAATTTGGATAAGAGCAAGCGGGACGAGAGTAAAAAGGACGAGGAGGAACGGCGGCTTATCCCGCAGACGTTCGTTAATTGGTCGCAGGCGTTCGCCATATTGGCTAGTGTGATAGGGGAAAAGGCGCCGGAAAATTGTTCGGCGTTGTTTTGTTATTTTGATGCCATTGGGGAGGCTCATAGGGCGTATGGGGGTCAGGCGTGGCTGCGATACGATGAGCAATTCCGTCAGCGGAAGGCGGTTCGGCCGGCGATTCGGTGGGACCAGAAGGATATTGCTCTCTGGTTACGGGTTACGGCTCCGGTTAGGCAGTCCTTTCCCGGGAGCGCCGGCCAGGGAGGCCAGTCTAGTCAGGTTGGACAAAGCGGCGGGGGAAAGGCGGGGTTTTGCTGGCAATTTAATGAAGGCCAGTGCAAGTTCGGGGCCACGTGCAAGTTCAAGCACGTGTGTTCCGAGTGTAATGGTGCGTCACAGGGGGCGGCAAAATGTCTGCGGAAAGAGGTCAGGGAACCAGCCCTCCGCGGCTGGTAAAGGAGGTGTCGCCGGTGAGGGTGGAAAAGATGGCCCCTTATCTAAATGAGTATCCGGATAGGGCGGCGGCTAAGTTGCTTTCCGAAGGGTTTCGTGTTGGTTTTGTTATTCCTCCGCCTCCTTATGAGGTTCCGGTGACGCGGAGGAATTTAAAATCGGCTTACTTGCATGCAAAAGTTGTGTCGGAAAAGTTGTTAAAAGAAGTTTCGTTGGGCCGCATGTCGGGGCCGTTTGTTGAGTCGCCTGTAAAAGATTTAGTTGTGTCCCCGTTGGGTGTTGTCCCTAAACGCGAGCCCGGAAAATTTCGTTTGATTCAACATTTATCATATCCCAAGGGTTCCTCGGTAAATGACGGGATTGATCACGAGTTGTGCTCCGTAGTCTATACCTCATTCGATAAGGCGGTGGGTTTAGTGCGGGCTGCGGGTCCAGGTGCGCTGCTAGCAAAAACTGACATCGAGGCGGCGTTCAGGTTGTTGCCAGTTCATCCAGAAAGCCAACGGCTGTTGGGTTGTTTTTGGGATGGGGCTTTTTACGTGGATCGGTGCCTTCCGATGGGGTGTTCCCTTTCTTGTGCATACTTCGAGGCGTTTAGTAGCTTCGTAGAGTGGGTAACGAGGGGAGTATCCGGGGTCGACTCGTTGATCCATTACTTAGATGATTTTTTGTGCGTTGGCCCGGGGGGTTCGCCGGTTTGCGGTAATTTGCTTCATGCACTACAGAAGGTGGCGAGGGATTTTGGGATTCCTTTGGCGTCAGAAAAAACGGAAGGCCCGGTAGTGACCATTTGTTTTTTGGGAATTGAGATAGACTCGGTGGCAATGGAGTGTCGTCTCCCTGCGGATAAGTTGGGTGCTTTGAGGCAGGAGGTACGGCGGGCTTGTAGACTGAAGAAAATGACGCTGCAGGAGCTTCAGTCGTTGCTGGGGAAGTTGAATTTCGCCTGCCGGATTATGCCGATGGGGAGGGTGTTTGGTAGGAGGTTGGCGGCGGCAACGGCGGGAGTGCGTGCGCCGCATCATTTTGTGCGACTCAAGGAGGAGCACCGAGCTGATCCTCAGGTTTGGGATGACTTCTTGGGCCAGTACAATGGTCGCTCGCTATGGATGGCCCCAGCGCAGGATACGAGTGATTTGAATATTTTTACGGATGCGGCTGGGGCGGGCGGTTTTGGAGCTTACGGGGGAGGTCCGTGGTGCGCAGGTCAATGGCCGGCTAGTTGGGTGTCCAGTGGACTCACGCGGAATCTGGCCCTGCTCGAGCTGTTTCCCATCGTGGTGGCGGCTACCATTTGGGGGGACAGGCTCAGGGATAAGAAGGTCCGTTTTTACTGCGACAACATGGGGGTGGTGCTGGCCATTAATAATATCACGGCGTCCTCTCCTCCGGTAGTTCAATTGTTGCGACATTTAGTGCTGGTGTGTTTGTCGTTGATGGTGGCGGTGCATGTCCCGGGAGTACGGAATTGTATCGCTGATGCTCTTTCTCGCTCGCAGTGGGACCGGTTTCGGCAATTGGCACCGGGAGCGGAACGTCTCGGTTTGGCTTGTCCGGAACATCTTTGGGATCTGGTATCGGTCCCGTAGAACAACTGTTACAAAGGTCTTTGGCGCGCACGACGTGGAGTGCTTATGCTGCTTGTTGGAGGCAGTGGGAGGAGTGGGTAAGAGATTTGGGTGACGTCAATACGGATAGAGACAGGTTGGTGGCACTTTTGTACTGGTTAGGGGATGCCTGGGAGGCGGGGTTTTCAGTGGCAAAGGTGAACCGGTTCATATCTGCGGTGGCGTTTGGGTTTAAGTTGCGGGGTTTTCAGGATGTATCGAAGGAATTTCTGGTGTCGCAGGCTTTGAAGGGGTTGCGCCGAGGTAGGGTGGAGGCGGATAGTAGAAGGCCTGTGTCGTTCGCTTTGCTTAGCTCGTTGGGCGGTTCATTAGCATCGGTCTGTCGTTCTGCAGACGAAATGGATTTGTTTCGGTTAGCTTTTTCGTTAGCGTTCTTTGGGGCATTTAGAATAGGTGAGTTGGTGTCGCCAAGTACTAAACAGGCAGGGGGGCTGAGATCTGGGGAGGTGAGCCTATTCGCAGATCGGCTGGAGGTATGGTTGCGTCGGTCAAAAACTGACCAAGTAGGGAAGGGTAAGCTGATAGTTTTGTTCGCCCTCCCGGGGTCGGTTATGTGCCCAGTAGAGTGCATGCGGGGTTTTACGCCAAAAAGGGGGTCTCCAGATTTGCCTTTGTTACGTCATGTGGACGGGTCGTTTTTGTCCAGGTTTCAATTTGGAGCTGTATTTAAAAAATGTTTGACGGCGGTTGGTGTTGCGGCAGGCTCATATTCATCTCATTCCTTCAGGATTGGCGCAGCAACAGAAGCGGGGCACTGGGGGTTGGATGATGAGGGGGTGCGGCGTATTGGTCGTTGGGAGTACAACAGGTTTAAGTGCTATGTCCGCCCCCATATGTTATGATTTTTGTTGTTAACGCTTTAAAAATGTTATATGGTGGTGCCTAATTGTTTTTTCCGTTTCAGATTCGCCTCCGTGTTTGGTGTGGTTGATGGGTCATTCTTACGTGCACTGGGGGGCATTGAGGGCGGACGTCCGCCCGGATGGTCGCCAGTTGCGCATTCCGCGACAGGATGCGGTTGTGCATTGGCTGGGATTTAGAGGTATGTCGTGGAGCAGGGTATTGGCGGAATTCCAGACATATGCTCGGCTTGATAGGGTTCCGGAGGTCTTAGTGTTGCACGTGGGTGGGAATGACTTAGGAGTCCGCCCCTTTCGTGAGTTGGTGCGGGATATCAAACATGATATGTTGTGTTTGTGGGTATCTTATCCCAAGTTGGTGATAGTGTGGTCGGACATAGTCCCAAGAAAGCATTGGCGGTTAGCTAGATCTGTGGAGAGAGTCAATAAGGCTCGCATAAAAGTTAATCGGGCGGTGTCCCGTTTTGTGGCAAAAAGCGGGGGCATTTGTGTGCGGCACAGGGATTTGGAGTCAGGAGTGGGGAACTTCTGGAGGAGTGATGGGGTTCATCTGACCGAGGTTGGCATTGATATTTGGAGCTTGGCGATAGCAGAAGGCATAGAAAGGGCGGTGGTGGTGTGGAGGAACTCACAGGCTTAAGGTGGTCAAGGCCTGTTTCGCTGTGGCGGGGGGAGTCCTTGAGGCCAGTCAGTACAAAATGGTGGGGGGGTCGCATCGGGGGTATGCGTCCCCCAAAAAAGGTACATGGTTGAAGACTTCATCGGGTGTTATCCCTTTGAAGTGGTCTTCTGGTAGAAGGTATATCACTTGAAGGCTTCATCGGGTGTTATCCCTTTGAAGTGGACTTCTAGTGGTCGGTATATCACTTGAGGGCTTCATCGGGTGTTATCCCCTTGAAGTGGACTTCTAGTGGTTGGAGCCATCTGCAGAGGTGAACGGTGCTTCCGAGCTGGTTTACGGCTGGAGGTAATTGGTGGTTTGCAGATGGCTAATTCGGTGTGTTCTTAAAAAAGGAATATCTGAAGGGGCTTCAAGGACTTCCTCTGCTCGGGTTAATGTTAACGTTAAATTGTTATTTACGATTCTGACCCATGTTGGGTCATGTGAATTATTAGGAGGAATTCTCTGGTGGATTCCTAACTAGTTATCCGAATGTTTCGGATTTAAATTGTTTTTATAAAACTGTGAAATTAATAAACGGCTGCTGTGGCCATTTCACATCCAACCTCGGTGTCATGTGTCTTTACTAAAGTGGGGGTGGTGGGATAGTATGGTCTAAGGTTAACACACGACTCTACTTAGGCAGGTCAAGAAGAGGCTGGACGCAGCCTGCAGGGATTAAGGGAAGCCGACATGACCGTCCTGCTAGGGAAAGGGTTAATTAGGTGAGGGAGAGTTGGAGGGAGTTGGAGGGGGGACGGGGAGGAGTTAAGGGGGACGGGGGGCCGTTACTGAGCTTCCCGCTGTTTTTCGGCATTGAGCCGGAAGCAGCGGGAGGAGTAACACGAAAAAAGTAAGCTCCCACCCTCCCGCCCTTGGTTTGTTACTCCTTAGGTCTTATGTACGTCCGTCTATGAGCGTTGTGTTTTTATTTGTGTGCTTATTTAACATGTTTTTCTTTTTTCCGGAGTAGGTTCTGTTGTCATGGCAGCTGGCGGGGGGAGTCCTTGAGGCCAGTCAGTACAAAATGGTGGGGGGGTCGCATCGGGGGTATGCGTCCCCCAAAAAAGGTACATGGTTGAAGACTTCATCGGGTGTTATCCCTTTGAAGTGGTCTTCTGGTAGAAGGTATATCACTTGAAGGCTTCATCGGGTGTTATCCCTTTGAAGTGGACTTCTAGTGGTCGGTATATCACTTGAGGGCTTCATCGGGTGTTATCCCCTTGAAGTGGACTTCTAGTGGTTGGAGCCATCTGCAGAGGTGAACGGTGCTTCCGAGCTGGTTTACGGCTGGAGGTAATTGGTGGTTTGCAGATGGCTAATTCGGTGTGTTCTTAAAAAAGGAATATCTGAAGGGGCTTCAAGGACTTCCTCTGCTCGGGTTAATGTTAACGTTAAATTGTTATTTACGATTCTGACCCATGTTGGGTCATGTGAATTATTAGGAGGAATTCTCTGGTGGATTCCTAACTAGTTATCCGAATGTTTCGGATTTAAATTGTTTTTATAAAACTGTGAAATTAATAAACGGCTGCTGTGGCCATTTCACATCCAACCTCGGTGTCATGTGTCTTTACTAAAGTGGGGGTGGTGGGATAGTATGGTCTAAGGTTAACACACGACTCTACTTAGGCAGGTCAAGTGAATGACAGGGGATAATCATTGTTTTAAATCTCTTTTTTATGTGCTATGACAGTACATCTGCAAATCACTTCAATCAAGTAATTGTCCCATTGTCAAATGAGTCATGTTTGGATTATGGTTTAGATCTTTGCAGATATGTATTTTGCTGGATTAAGTGTAATTCTTCTCTGTCATAAGAAATACAGTGAATAGATTTTTTTTGCTTAAAAGGGTTGTCCACTACCTGACAACTGATGACCTATCCCCGGATAGGTTATCAGTATATCATCGGTGCAGGTCCGACACTCGGACCCCGCACCGATCAGTCGCTCCGGTGGCCTGCGGGCACCGGATGTTATTGCTCATTATGCTATGAACGGAGCCGGAAGCAGTTGCCTCCGTATATTGCATAGCGGCCGTGCTGCAGAACTGCAGCTGTGCTCCTATTCCCTTTAATAGGAGTAGAGCTGCAGTACTGCAGCTCGGTCGCTATTCCGTGGCCAGAGCCAACTGCTTCCAACATGTACGTACAATGAGCGGAGGCAGCCAGAGCGGCTTAACGGTGCGGGGTCCGGGTGTCGAACCCCCACATAAAATTTACTGATTAATCAGTTGTCAGGTAGTGGACAACCCCTTTAACCCCCCCATATTACCACACTCAGGGTAGTACCTGGTTGGACTACAGTCAACCGTAGTGTTCCCTTCCTCACAATGGTCCATAGGGACTTACTGGGTTCAAGGAAGTTGAATTTTGGTGGGGGTCCTCACACTAAAGAGCTGATCCAGCTAAAACTGGTGTCTGACTGTGACATGGGAGAAAACCAATTGCCTCTCGTAATTTTCTTTCCCAGGCTAGCAAATAGTTGCTCTGCAGGTACAAAAAATATATTTTGACGCTGCAGAGCCTCAACTCTTTTAGGTGGGGAAAGGAAACCCTGATGTCTACAGTGTTCCTCCAAATTCCATAACCCATCAAACATCTGATATCTCAGATCATTTATGTGACGTACCTCCAAATGAGGTACATTAGTCAATTAAGTGGCACTCAATGTCAACCTAATAAGGCCTTATGCACACGAACATATTTCTCGTTCAGATGTGGTCCGTAAAAAGTTAAAGCTGATATAGCCAGTGGTAAAAACTTATTTTTGCTAGCGAGCTTCATCTAGGTGATTGTAATGGCAGGAAGGAGGTGAAGGGAACAAGTGAGCCCTAATCTACCCCCCGCCCTGTCCCTGCCTACTTGCAACGACCCGCACTAGGCGACGGGGTACAACTTGGCGGCGGTCCCTACGCTGTCTAAGTGCAAGGGAGTACAAACAGGGAACACGCAAGGGAAGGGGCAGTAGCCCACGGAACGCCGCGAGGAAACGGAGCGTTGAATGAGTCAGTCAGGATCAGGATGTAGTGGAGTATACTAACGAGAGCACGGAGCAGGAAGCAAGCCAGGGGCAAAGCGAAGCAGGATAAGCGGAACTGAAGCAAGGCAGAAGCACGGCAGAAGCAGGCTGGAGCAAGGCAGCAGTGGGGCCAGGAATCCAAGAAGAATAACAAGCACTGAGGAAGAGAACACGGCAGGTATAAATGGACAGGGGGCGGAGCTAACTCCGACTGACCAGGCCGCGATAGGCTCTCCCACTCCTGAGCCTGCCACCCTGGTTGGTGGGAGCCGGTGTCAGTCTAAGAGGTCTGGCCTCAGGTGTCGACTGATTAATCCCGGGAGTATACACAGACGTAGTACCTGGCAGATCCTTTACAGCGATATTTATGTGATTAGCAGAAATTCATCATTAGCTCAACACATAAGCCAAAACCAGAGCCAAACTTTGAGTAGTTCAAAAGAAAGACCCATCATCCTCCTTCATGGCAGAGAACCTAGATCTTACTCTTTGCTTGCTATGCAAAAAAGACCACAGGTCCGGTCTTTATTTAACATAAAAATGGACCCAAAATTGATAATACAAAAATATAAAAGAAAAAAGGAGGACCTGCCCTTTTTCTGATTTGATGGTTAGGCTAGGCAGGACCTTCACTAGATCAAAGATATATAGCTTAGGTCATGATAATGGAGGACAGAGCAGTGGCGTATGCAGTAGAGATGAGGCCATACAACAAAGATCAAACTGGGTCCTTCATTATGGTGTCAAGTTTTCCACCAAGGACAGAAGGTCCTGATGGTTGTTTCCACTCTTTTTCCATGACCGTTGGGTCAATTCCTCACCCGCTTGTTTGCTAATAATGCAGTTCCTTTGTAGAGGGTAGTACTGCACAGGTTCTTGTAGGGTTCGGCAATTAATCGAAAAATAATCGAAATTCAGCGCAATCATAATTTACGTCATCTTGCAATTTTGGTTTCATCAATTATTTTCTCCAGTTTTAAACTGTATCTGCGTCTTCAGGACACAGATACAGTTGAATCCAAATGGTAGAGCAGCAGACCGTAAGGTCCCTGCCCTACCATTCACTATGTAACGCCGGACACGAGGCAGTGACGTCATTGCGCCTGTCTGCTCCGAGCCGCACACACCAGAGGAGCACAGGGATCCCATCCACTCGTCATTGCAACGGTGAGTATGTATATTATTATTTTTATCAGGCACTATTGGGGGCAGCTGTGGGGGCAGCTATGGGGGACTTTATACTGTGTAGTGTGCATATATGGGGGCATTATACTGTGTGAGGGCAGCTATAGGCGAATTATACTGCGTAGAAGTCAGTTATGGGGGCCTTATTCTATATAGATGAAGCTATGAGGACATTATACGGTGTGAGGGCAGTTATGACTGGGCATTACATTGTGTGGAGGACAGTTATTAATGGCATTATACTCTGTGGTAGCAGCTATGAGGGGCATTATACTCTGTCGGGGCAATTATGGGGGCATTATACTCTGGGGATCGCAGAGTATAGGGGCATTATACTGTGTGAAGGCAGTTATAGGGGCAGCTATGGGGCATTATACTGTGTGGGGAGCACTATACTGTGTGGAGCAGTGTCAGGTGGTATATTATATACAGTAGTATACAGCAGGCTCAAGGAATAAATATGAATTCAATGGCATAGCATGCAAAAAGGGGTGTGATCTAAATAATTGTAATCGAGGTTACATGTTCAATTAATCGTGATTTTGATTTAGGTCATAATTGCCCAGCCCTAGGTTCTTGCCACCTAATAGCAAAGGGGATGAGACCAAAGAAGACTGGGCCACTTCTCTTCAAGGGCCCCATAGAAGTTACATAGGCGCCTATTGTACATACGCCTTTGACAGACAGGAGTCATCACTACATTTACAACATGGGAGCACCACCATCCATGAGGTGAGATGAGAACTTTGCCTCAGGCAGTACACTTCCCTGACTGCAGAGGGCAGCATATTCACAGACACACAGTCCACATTTGCGCCGTCTCCA
Organism: Rhinoderma darwinii; assembly: GCF_050947455.1. Lineage (NCBI taxonomy): Eukaryota > Metazoa > Chordata > Amphibia > Anura > Rhinodermatidae > Rhinoderma > Rhinoderma darwinii. The sequence goes on along the minus strand of NC_134697.1, from coordinate 34,825,444 downwards.
ATTCAGGAAGGGGGGGCTATTTTAGTTTTTTGCCGCAGACATCCATAGTGATTAAAGATCCCATGATAAGCAGATAAACAAGACATCAAAAATACCAAGTAATCAATGAAGAACTATTATAAATACTATTAAAAACACACGCAGAATGAATAACTCGCCCTATAAATAGAATATGGTATCTGCACTCTGCAGAATGAATTATGCGACCTGTATGGTGTCTATTAAATTTGACTATTCCTCTCCTCAACTGCCAGGAAAACATTCATCCAATACAACAGAGTAGGGTTATGTCATTGTTACTTCTAACAAAAAAAATATGAATTATTATATTATTACGAACCAGTAGATCTGTGCCGCTTATTTATAATACGGCATCTGCAATAGTTCTATACAATGGCCGCGGTCACAAGACGGACATATCCGTCCTCCCTCAGTTAAATCTCTTTGATCTGCACATTTTTTTTCATTCATACAATCTAATGAAAATACTACTAATGTTACATTATTGGTTCTGGAATCTTCCCTTGAATTCTCACATGGATAATAAAGTAGTAAAAACAGAATTCGTTTCATATTATCTTTTCTTCCTAGAAGAAAGTCAGGAAGGGGGTGTCCGGTGGTCAATGTGAATGTCAGGAAGAGTCTCGGACATAAGAGGAACATCTGCACTTTCTATTAGTAACTTTATCTGATGATGCTGTAGAGAACATATCCCAATATTTCACTGAGGCAGACAGACAGCAAGACTTGCTCAGTTCAGTTTATTCAAAATGGTCTTTTTAGATGTATCGTTCAAATAACAGATTTCATTGTGACCATAGCTCTAAATTTTAAAATGAATTCTGATAGACCACGATTTAGCCAGTTTTACATTCAAACATTATTAATCCGATTTTTCTCTTTTTACATAATGCAGACGGACAGTGCCAATCCAGTTTTGAGTTGAGACACCTGAGACAGTCTGGTTGCTAGGAATACACGGTCTAACCAGGGGCATAGCTAGGCAGGATGGCCTGTGAGGAAGCATGTGCGCCGGGTGCTGGGGGACCCCAACAAACCACTCTGCCTTACCAAAGAATTTAGATACAGAGCTAGGGAAGCGAACAGAATCTATTCACCAGTATTTTTAATAAATTGACAGGGGGAATGAGAAAACCCAAATGTAAAAGGAGTGCGTCAGACTATAGTTTATTCATAAATTTCCAGGAAGAATAACAGAGGAACTGCACAATTGTTATTTTATGGAGAATACAAGTATTTACTAAACAGACCGATCAGAAGAGCAGGCAGGTCTTCTCTAAAGAATAGAACCAACATGATTGTTCTGATCTCATGGGACACTTTCCACTTCTGTACTTTTATACAAGTAAGAAAAGAATAGGATGTCAGGAGACTTGTAATAAGGGCCTGAGCAATACAGACAAGGCCCACCAGAACACCTCAGGTGGGTTTCATCCTTAGACGTACTCATCACACCATATACTGCTAATTCTCTGGTTCCTGCAGGAGTAACGAAGGACACATAACTGAATGCTACTTCTCTATAGAATGGCGCAACTGTAATAAGAACTAATCCTTAGACTCATGAATAATGCTGTCGATTTACCAATCCAAGTCCTGGAAGAATAGACGAAGCCTGAAGATTAGCGTGAATAAAACAGAGGGCTTTATTGTAAATCCTAATCCAGGTGCTGAAGTTCTTTTAAGAAGACAACACCACAATTGAGTCAGTTTCCTGGATTCATTAAATTATTTCAGTTTTGTTATGTTGAAAAAATATATATGACACAGTCACAGAGATTTCCCTTCTAAAACCTTTACTATGCTACATAAATCTCCTTCTTATGATAATAATCTTAAAGGGAACCTGTCACCAGCATTTCACCTATTAAACCAGCAATACCTGCTGGAAGTGGGTGAAAAATCATTCTTATGTAACCTATAATTATCTTCAATCTTAAGTCGGCTCTGTACCTTTAGTATTCATTTTTTTTAGGGTTCCTGTGCCGTATGCTAATGAGCATGAAAGTCATATTTTGGTTAAAAAAAGAGTAATATCCTCAAGCCTTTCCACGTTAACCCCGCCTCCTTATTTTTGATTGACAGCTCTTCGCCTCCCCCCAGCAAACACAAAATCCCGCGCTTGTGCATCGATGTCCTGTTCTGGTGCGTCCGCACAAAGGGACACAATAGCGGCACATGCGCAGTAACTATATTTGAGGCCTGGACTTAGCAGGGAAGGGTATCGGACCATACATGATAGGCGCATGCGCACTAGCTCACGCGAGACTTAGTCAATCAGAGCGGGACAGTTTTCGGCGCTGGGCTGCCATAAGAAGAGGAACGAACAAGACTGCCAGATTATTACCATAAAAGGCGCAAAATGTTTTCAGACCATTGTTTACGTTCGGAGGAGTAGTTTAGTGGAAGGGATAACGGCAATGAACTTTTGACAGCATCGGCCAGCGACAGGTGAGTAAAGTACAATAGGTGAAATGCTGGTGACAGGTTCCCTTTAAAGGGGTTGTCCAGATCCAAAAAAATTGATGACCTATTCTCAGGATATGCCATCAATATCTAATCGGATGCGGTCCGAATCCCTGCACCCCCGCCAAATCAGCTGTTTTGAAAGGGTCGCAGCACTCACAGTATTACAGTCTATTAGTCACTTCAATGTGAGAAGGCTGTAATACTGTGTACCGCCTCTACAAGTGTGTCAGCGATTCACAGTGCGAGCAGTAAAGGAAATTAAGGGGAAGCAGCGTGCGTTCAAGCGCTGCAGCCCCTTCAAAACAGCTGATTGGTGGGTGTGTCGGGAGTCGGACCCACGACCGATCAGATATTGAACGTCTATTTTTTGGTCATCAATTTTTTGGGACTTGAATACCCCTTTAATATATATATAGTGCTAACATATTCCGGAATACTTTACAGTAGAAGTAACAAACAAATAAAATGACGACTTAATAAATAAAACAATGACACAAAAAGAAGAGATCCCTGCCCATAAGAGCTTACAATCTTGTAACAGTGTAAAATCAGCAGGGCCGTCTCCAGGTTTATGTGGGCCCTTGGGCGACACAGACTTAGTAGGCCCCATTGCAGGGGAACTCACAGCGGTAGTAACATGGCAGAAAACGTCACTTTGTGCCCCCATATAGACGTTAGGCCCTGTTTATGCCCCTATATAGAAGTTAGGCCCCTAGTTTGTACCCCCATAAATTTTGTGAACTCTGTAGATAGTGCCACACAGCCCCCCTCCCAGGTGGTGCCACACAGCCCCCCTCCCTGTAGGTAGTGCCATTGGGGTTCCCTCTAGGAGCGGAATCCCCAGCCAGAGCATTGCCGACGGTCCGGCTGGGCATTCCACTTCAGGAGGAGCCCCTGACGTCACAGTCCATATATGGACAGTGTTGTCAGGGGCAACCCCAGAGCCATGGAGTCGGGCAGAGCACTACTAGCACTCTGCTTTGGACCAGGGGCGTAGCTAAGGGCTCATGGGCCCTGGAACAGGAATTCAGCTTGGGGCACCCCTCCCCAATACCACCAGACCCCTGTGCATGCCTATGTCCAGCGGCCTTGCCTGACAGACCCCGTATAATGCCCCCACACAGTATAATGCCCCCCATAGCTGACCACTTACAGTATAATTCCCCCATAGCTGCCCCATACAGTATAATGCCCTCCATAGCTGACCCATACAGTATAATGCCCCCATACAGTATAATGCCCTCCATAGCTGCCCCACACAGTATAATGCCCCCCATAGCTGTCCCATACAGTATAATTCCCCCATACAGTATAATGGCCCGCATAGCTGCCACATACAGTATAAAGCCCCCATACAGTATAATGCACCCATACAGTAAAAAGCCCCATACAGTAAAAAGCCCCATACAGTATAATGCCCTCTATAGCTGCCACATACAGTATAATGCCCCTCACACAGTATAATGCCCCCCAAAAGCTGCCCCACACAGTATTAATGCCCCCATACAGTATAATGCCCTCTATAGCTGCCCCATACAGTATAATGCTCCCCATACCTGCCCCATACAGTATAATGCTCCCCATACAGGATAATGCCCCCCATACAGGATAATGCCCCATAGCTGTCCCATACAATATAATGCCCCCATACAATATAATGACCCCCATAGCTTACCCCATACAGTATAATGCCCCCATACAGTATAATGACCCCCATTGCTGCCAAATACAGTATAATGCACCCCATACAGGATAATGCCCTTATACAGTATAACACCCCCATACAGTATAATGCCCTCCATAGCTGCCACATACAGTATAATGCCCCTCATACAGGAAAATGCCCCCAATAGCTGCCCATACAGTATAATGCCCCCCATACAGTATAATGCCCCCTCAGCAGCTACCATATAAGCCCCCCTCCCCTACCCAATATGTATGTACAGAATAGAAAAATAATAACATAATTACTTACCTATCCCCGTTCCCATGAACAGGTGGAGGAGATCCTTTTCCTCCTCCCCACTGCGATGTGAGTGACTCGGCGCAGATAGGCGCGATGACGTCACTACATCGCGCCTGCCTGCGCCGAGTCGCTCAAGTCACAGTGAATGCTGGAGCAAGGCTCCAGCGTTGAACCCAACTGAATGTGCGTCCGGTCAGCTCTGTGTGGCAACAGGGGCTCTGCTCCTAACAACACCGTCCATATATGGACAGTGATGTCAGGGGCTTCCCTAGAGACGGAGTCCCGGAAAAGAGCCGCTTCTAGCGCTCTGCCTGGGACTCCTCTCATATATGGACAGTGATGCCGTGACGACGGCAGCATCAGCAACCGGCGGCCGAGTGGACCCCCCCCCCAAGTGTATTGTGTCCCCCGTCACTTGCCCAGGTTTACCAGGTGCTGACGTCGGCCCTGAATATCGGGGTTGCACTGGGCCACCAGAGTACCAACCTACGGGCACAGGCTTTGACACTAATAAGCTCTGCAGAAGATAACCCAATTTGGAGCCAATCATTTAACACTAGAGTGTATTTCTTATGAGTTGATTCAGAAATAACCTATTAGATATTATTAAGGATATGTCCTTTGTGTGCAAAGTTAACAAAACGTATACAATGCAATTGAAAGTGGACGTGCGCATGTTCTTTACAGAAGAAGCGTGGGCCCTCAGAATCATCTCCTCTGGTGGGTCAAAGAACTCTAGGCCGACACTGGATAAAATTGTTCTTTCAAATACCTATGTTCACATTGGCTTGTCACGTCTTTGTTTCCATGAATCTGGCATTTAGCCAAAGCTTTCAAGGATTATCATCAGGTGTGACAGAATCTTGTGGCTTCCACGGCATGCTATGTGTTGGCAAATACGAAGTGTAAACATCAAGTGTGATATTCTGGTTTATGCTGCCGGATGCTCAAACCGGACACTGTACAAAAAAATATATATAGCTCACGGTTTAAGTTAATTCATCCTAACATGGGTAAAAAAGTTGGTGTGATTTTGGGTGAATAACCTTACACTTAGAGTGTGATTTGCCACTGGGGGCTTCAGACAGACAGACAATGACTCCGTATAACTTTCTGTTCTCCGCTCTTGACTCCCGGGGAAGCACAGGCATGCAGTTTGCCCATGTCCAGCTGCCGAGTAAATATCCCCCACACTTGGCTAGTGATGACACTGCTGATGTTTACGCCAAATAGGAAGTAATCTCACTGCACACGCACTTATGTCAAATTACTGTCTCTTGCTATTGCCGGTTATTTTATTTTTTTACAAGTACTGGACTCCTAGTGAAAATACCAGCAGGGCCGGCGGTTAACTGACCTCGTGGCAACACTACTTCCACCCCTCATTTGTGCTAACCAATGACTTAACAGGATTTTCCCACCATTAGATATGGATGTACAATCACTTTCTGATCGGTGGGGATCTTGCTTGGACCCCTACGATCCTCAGAATGAAGGGGCTTCTCAACATGGAATTCCTGACTCCTGTTTACATCACTAGAAGAGTATTTCCTTTGCTGAAAGTTTTCAATACATGCTGCTTGATTTTAATATTAGTATATATTTACTGTCCGATGGCCTGGAGACTCAGTAATTCCACGTAATGGTACTTCTACACTTAAGTCATTATATATCTTTTCATCTGCGGCACAAACTTTACCACAATTATGCGACAGAGACTGACAATCTGACCTTTCCTCACGGTCAGTGTCTTTTCCCCGTTTTTTTTCTGTATAAGTGTTGGTACCTTCTGCATAGTTCTTCTATCTCTGTGATACTGCCTGAGGAAGGAGCCAGTCCGGCTCCGAAACGCGTTGCTTGTATCCATTTATCAAAGACCCTATCTACAGGGGTGTCATGTTCCTAGCACAACATCACCAGGTGAGCATATCACTACAACATCTTTTACTCCATATCCTATGTGGGTAATGCCCTATGTTTGCGCCATTTTTTACCTTTCAGTTTCTTTATGTATTAATACTTGGATATTATGTATTTTATTGCACAGTCACTTTTACTGCACTTGTCACTTTTTGCATTATTTAATGCTTACTATAGGAGTTACGATATATTTGAAAATCGCACAATATTTTTACACTGTGTGTTAATTGGATATAATTACTTAAATGTATTGTATGCCCCTATTTAAACCTTGTGAACACACTAAGGGTATGTGCACACGACCTATTTTCAGACGTAATGGAGGCGTTTTACGCCTCGAATTACGCCTGAAAAGAAGGCTCCAATACGTCGGCAAACATCTGCCCATTGCTTGCAGAGGGTCTTACGATGTTCTGTGCAGACGAGCTGTAATTTTACGCGTCGCTGTCAAAAGACGGCACGTAAAATTATGCCCACGTCAAAGAAGTGCAGGACACTTCTTGGGACGTAATTGGAGCCGTTTTTCATGGACTCCAATAAAAACCAGCTCCAATTACATCCGTAAAAAACGCCGTGAAAAACGCGTGCACTTGTAAAAACTTCTGAAATTCAGGAGTGGTTTTCTCCTGAAAACAGCTCCGTAATATCAGACGTATTTGGCGTTGTCGTGTGCACATACCCTAAGAGTTTGTTTGGGAAAGGCCCATGTTTGAGGCTGAAACGTCGCATACTGATGGGTGAATAAACACTTTTTTCTTCACTTTGAAAAACGGCTGGAGTGCTGCCTAATTTGTTGAAGTATTTGTGAAAGCGCTGGAGGTCTGGGCCCTGAGGATTGCACCCATTTATCTGCCATTATAGTGCCGCTCTCTTTTTGAATTAGAAGTTAAGTTATTTCAGTAACTCAATTCAAAAAGTGAAACTCATATTATACAGATTCACACTGTGACGAAGGGTCTGTGGACCCACTGGGCCGTACCGCCGTGGCGGTAAGGCAGCTGGCCAACAGGGAGCAGCTGATAGTCTATAGTTCTTATAGGTACCTGTGGCAGCTCAGACGGCGGCAGGGCAGGCTCGGCTTGGACTAAGTAGCAGGCGGACGTCAGGCGATGTGAAGCAGGTCAGACGTGGATGCAGCATGACACGACTTTGGCACGGCTCCGTGCTAAACCAGGAAGGTATGGATTGCTAGGAACAGGAACTGGAAACAAGTATAGGTAGACGGACTGGAACAGGGACTGGGACAGGAAACAACTAGGAGGCCATCACATAGACAAACTTAGGGAACACAACAACGCTCAGGCATAGAACTAGGGGGCTGCACCCCTCTTATAGTCCAGGGTACTCAAAGGTCAAAGTTAGTCCATGAGGTCCAGCCTCCTCCTCAGGAGACGCCAGCGCTCGCATCCACTCACCTATGCCGGATCCCACGCTCGTTCCCGCTCTTAAAGGGGCAGCGCGCGCACTGGACCTCATGGACTAACTTTGACCCGTGAGTACCCTGTACTATAAGAGGGGTTCAGCCCCCTAGTTCTAGGCATAAGAGCGGGGACGAGTGTGCGCGTGCACCCTCCTGGATCCGAGCGCTGGCGTCTCCTGGGGAGGAGGCTGGGGCCAACACTTGCTGACTCGTGGCTGCAGCTGTGAGGGGGAGGTTGGAGCTGACGGCCCGCAGCCACGGACATTACACACACAGTGTAATCTATTTCCAGCAATTTTTTTTAAAATGTTGATGATTATGGTAACAATTAATAAAAACCCCAAATTTAGTGTCTCAGAAATTTAGAATATTCTATAAGTTCAATTTCAAAACTGTTGGCCTACTGAAAAGTATGTACAGTATATGCCCTCAATACTTGGTCGGGGCTCCTTTTGCATGAATTACAGCATCAATGTGGCGTGGCATGGAGGCGATCAGCCTGTGGCACTGCTGAGGTGTTATCAATGCGGCGTGGCATGGAGGCGATCAGCCTGTGGCACTGCTGAGGTGTTATGGAAGCCCAGGTTGCTTTGATAGCGGCCTTCAGCTCGCCTGCATTGTTGGGTCTGAAGTCCCCCCACCTATGGAGGACGCCTTGTCGTGGCAGGTGGGAAAACACAATTTTATCAAAATGTGCGCTAAGAACCTCCCTATTGTAAGTAGATTTAGCAGTAATGCATATTTATTTATATTTAGCGACTTAGGTGACATTGGTGTTTGTGGTGTGTTGTCGCCATTTTCTTGTGTGCTGTATAAGTTTGCAGTCACAGGCGTTCTTGCACCTGTATATACGTTTTCTTTCATTTTGTTGGAATGTGCTGTTCAAACTTTTGTGTGGCTTATGTGATCCATATATGTGGGGTTAGTGACTGCCTCCATTTTTTGATCTTGCATTCCTCCCATTCTGCCCGGGTCATTTTAATTAGTTTAATGCTGGTTCCTACCATCCCCAGGTATATATGTAGGCTTAGTCCCAGTTCTGGGTGTATGTGCACAGTAGGTCCCCACCTATGGAGGACGCCTTGTCGGGACAGGTGTGAAAACACAATTTTATCAAAATGTGCGCTAAGATCCTCCCTATTCTAAGTAGATTTAGCATGTAATGCATATTTATTTATATTTAGTGGTTTAGGTGACATTGGTGTTTGCAGTGTGCTGTCGCCATTTTTTGTGTGAGATTATATATATATATATACACACACACACACACACACACACACACACACACCTTTTACTGAGGTGGAGGGGGATAATGGGCGTTCTCCGTATTGGTATAGTTCATTCCCTTTTCTGCTCTATCCCGCCACGATGACTCGGAGCTGCAGAGTTTGATGCTCGCTTTTCCAGCACATTCCCACTTTCTACACAAAGTTACCATCCTGCTGCCCCTTCAACAGTGCCCTACTGCTGCAAATACATTTCCATAGGGATAGCACCCCCACAATTAATAGTGGCAAACAGATACTACCCTTGATAGAAATAGTGCCTCCTTAGGTCCCACAGTAATAGCGACCCCTTAGTTCCCCTTAGACTGTAATAATGAACCACACAGTAGAAGTGCCCCTCACACAGCATTAATGCCCAAAGAGTGCCTCCAACTCAATAATAGATCCATGTTTGTAATCCACACAGTAACAGAGACCCGTTAATGCCCCCACATAGTAATAGTACCCTTTTAGCGCACCCACACATAGTAATAGTGCCTCTTAAAATAACAAATTTAATACTCCCCTAACCCATCACAAACCGAGCAGCTCAGATGTTATCTCAGGGGGGCGCAATGAGGTTACTGCACGGCACCGGCGACGTTGGCCCCAGGCCAATTTAGACATACGGCCTACAAAGCTGTGTGAATGGTTGGGCAATGATCTGACAGCTCCGGGATCCGCCATAGTATTCAACCGAGAAAGCAGATATAGTTGAAAGTAGTGCTCCTTCGGGGCCCCCAAACCAAAAATCCAGGGCTTGAGCCCCCAAGGCCCACTGCTAGCAATGCAACTGGAAGTTAAGATGGACTATTTTAAGAAAATCTGTATTTTGAAGAAGTCAGTACCACAGGTGAAATGGAGAATAACACTGTTAAAATCAATTGGCTGTCTGTGTAAGGGTATGTTTACACGTCTCTTATTTGAGGCATAAAAATGCGCGGATTGATGCTTTCTAGTTTGATGCGCTAGGGATGATTACGTGATAAGTTCTATTTATTAGGACTAATCCACGCGTGGAAATTCTCCGGTTTTTCCACATTTCACTTATTGACATGGAGACTGATTGCGGATTTCACGCGAGGAAAATACACATACAATTTGCCCCTTTAAGGTTGAATATACAGAGAGCATTTCTGTAGAATATCACTCTAAATGTGCAACGTAAATTCCTATTTAGCTGCTTTGGTTTTACGGCAGTTGTAGAGCATGCTGCTTTTTTTTTTTTTTTTTAACATGCTTTAGATATGGATTTGTTTGGTAATATTGGGATTGAGCTGCAATACCAGAAACAGCCAATGGAAAAGAGTGGCACTGTTTCAGGAATAAGGCTGAGTTCACACTGAGTTTTTTTTGCAGGCCGTTTGCCGCATTTTTCGCTTGCGCCCATTGAGCGCCACAGGCAAAAATGCCACGAAATATGCTTCCTATTGATGTCAATGGAAGGTCAGAGGCGTAAATGTGCGAAGATAGGGCATGTCGCTTCTTTTTTCCGCAAAGGTTTTTTACCACTCGCGGGGGAAAATAACTACCTCCGCCTCCCATTGAAATCAATGGGAGGCATTTTCAAACGTTTTTGGCGCGTTTTCCGACGCGGTTTCCGTGTTTAAAAAAACGTGTCAAAAAAACTGTGTGAACAGGGGCTAAAGCAGCCATGATTTTCAAATCTCATACAGCCCTTGAAATTTAAACCGTCTACTAGATTAATGTTATTAAGATTTCTCATATACAGAAGTACGGAACATGTCCTAACTAAAGTATGAATGCCATCCCTGTTCTTGAATGCAGACGTACGGCTTTTCAGCTGGCAGATTTGAAAAGGGTTTTATAGACAACCCACAGTGATTCATATTTATCCCCAAAGTTCATCTCACACAATTGTATAAATGTTTCTTACTAGTAATTTAGCGCTTTGCCTGCAGGGATACTTTGATAAAACTTCAATCCCATTACAGTGTCTAAATCTTCATGTCTTGGGACTGAATTACTGCTTTTCTTATGAAAACCAATGAATTATTTAGACGACCTTCTTTTAAAATAGTAAAATAAAAACAAACTCCTGGTGCGGTCTCCAAATATCTCAATGAGCAATTATATTAAAGTAGCAACAACTATGTAAAGTGTAAACACCAAAATTTTTACAACTTTAACATGAAACACAATGGTTTCATGTTAAGTGAGGATCTATATAGTTTTGTAACAAATTCCATTCTTAGGCACCATTCACATCACATTTTTGGCCTATATCAAATGTAGGATGTGACGGAAGCCTAACAGTGGCATCTGCCACCTATAGACTATTATGGGATACGTTAAACGTATACGTCATTAACCCTTTTGGAAACTGGGATGTTTTGGGCCATTCACCTTTTGGAATGCTGTATTCTAAAGATTTTTTTATTTCAAATGTTTTTTTCTTTTCTTGCGGGACACATAGGGCTTTCTCATTATTTAAAATTAGAGCTGTTATGTTAATTTGTAGGTCTTATTTAGGGAAGAATGACAGAAAAGAGAAAAAAATATAGAATTTGTACTAATTTTGTTCATGTTCTATTTTAGGGTACTAACACACTAGGCGGATAAAACACACAGCGTATCCACGCTGCATGCCGCAGGGAATTCCACCCAAAAAACTGCAGCAAATAGTGGAATAGTTTTTCGGCCAGCATATCCACTGCGGAAATCCTTCAGGTAAAACAAAGAAAAAAAGTTCATACTTACCCCGGCCGTAATCATGTCTCCTAGGATGGACCTGTAGTCCACGTGACCACTGCAGCCTTTGATTGGCTGCAGCATTCACATGGGATGAAATAGGAGGCCGGGCTGTGCTCAGAAAAGAGGATCGCATCGCTAGGACTACGGCAGGGGGAAAGTATGAGTTTTTTTTTACATTAATGTCAAATAAAAATTGTTTTTTTCATTTGCGATTTTTGTGGCGGAATCGCAGCATTTCCGCCACAAAAGTTGCAACAACAAGCTCTTTGTTGCGGGTTTTACCTCCCATTGAATTCAATAGGGAAAACCCGCAACAGAAGAGCAGCGATTCCACAGCATAAATTGACACCGCAGGTCAATTTATGAACTTTTTTTCCTGCTGATTTTTTTTCTGCTGTGTGTGGCTGAGATTTGTTTAAAACTCACACTGCTGCTATTGTACTACGCTGCAGAATTTCCACAATGAAATCCGTAGCGGAAAATCCGCAGTGTATCCACCTAGTGTGTTCCCAATTTGTACAATCAATATTTACCGCCCGAAAAAAAAAAAAAAAAGGATACTATTTTAGATTTACATGCATCTCCCCCTGACTTTATATGCAGTCTGTACAAAGATGAAAATCTACCTGGTAAAGAATTTTTTTTATAGTGAAAGCGCAAAAATCAGATCGGTAGAACAGGTAAAAATTTGTGGCTGGGGGTAATTCTTATATACAGGGTGATTCAAAAAGGATGGTGCCAAATTATAGCCTCAGTATTCATAACCGAGAGAACATAACACAAATTTATTGAAATGAAGCGGAGTCGACTGCGCTATTAATTCCGTCGGAAAATCGGAAACCTGCCGGAATGGTGACGAACGGAAACCATTAGCGATGTTTCCGTCACCATTGAGATCACTGGCGTACCTATAGGGGTCGCAGCGGTCGCAATTGCGACCGGGCCCGAAGCCAGGGGGGCCCACAGCCCCCCGCACCACATCAATAAAAAGTTACTATAGTAACTCGGGGCGCGGGCCCCTGTTACTATAGTAACTGACTGTACTTACCTTCCTGGTTCCGGATAGCAGCGGGGGTCCTGACGTCAAGCGCTGTGCGCAGCGCATGACGTCACAGCGCTATGCGCCGCGCACAACATCGAGAGGACAGGACCTCCACCGCGGCTGAAGAGGAAGGTAAGATTAGTTGCCCTGACTGCTAAAGCTGACTGGCGGGGTCCGACTCCCGGGACCCGCCAATCAGCTGTTTTGAAGGGGCCACAGCACTCGTACGAGAGCTGCTTCCCTTTCATTCCAGTCACTTCATTCCGGTCACACTGTGAATCGGTGTCGGCGATTCACAGTGTGAGCGAGTAAGTGAAATGAAGGGGAAGCAGCTGTCATACGAGTGCTGCGACCCCTTCAAAACAGCTGGTTGGCGGGTCCCGGGAGACGGACCCCGACACATCAGCTATTGATGGCCTATCCTGAGGATAGGCCATCAATGTTTAGGGACTGGACAAGTCCTTTAAGCCTATGATGTGGCAGGCTTAGAGGGCCCATGAGACAGGATCACAGATTGTGTGATCCTGTCTGCTGGGCCCTGTATCTAAGCCAATCACATGGTAGGCTTAGATACAGTGCCCATGTGTGATCCTGTCTGATGGGCCCTGTATCTAAGCCTACCACACGGTAGGTTTAGATACAGGGCCCCAGCACACAGTAATCTTATACTGTATAAGATTACTGTCTGCTGGACTCTGTATCTAAGCCTACCTTGTGGTAGGCTTAGATACAGGATCCCACAGACCGTATCACACATGGGCCCTGTATCTAAGCCTAACACATGTGTTACTAATCGTTTTTATTTGTGTGTTTTCTTACAGGTTCGGTCGTTGGACTACGTCGGATTCCAGGACTACTTCGATGACGGGTTTTTTTTTTTATTAGCAATAAAATGGTTAATGAGGGTTGTGTGGGTTTTTTTTTTTATTTCAATAAAATATTTTTTCTATGTCTTTGTGTCTTTTTTTAAACTATATTACTACCGCCTTAGTAATGGCCGCCGGCTGATTGACAGCGTCCATTGCTAAGGCGGGGCTTAGTGTTAGCCGGTGCAAAGGCCAACACTAACCCCCTTTATTACCCCGGTACCCACCGCCACCAGGGGTGCTGGGAAGAGCCGGGTACCATCCAGTACTTGACCATCTGTAGTGATGTTCGGCCACTGGGGTGGCCGCAGGCTGGTATTATCAGGAGGGGAAAGGCGAAAAACAGTGGCCCTTCCCACCCTGGTGATGCTAGGCTGCTGCTGCTGCTTTATTGTATCTGGCTGGTTATGAAAAATTGGGGGGACCCCACGTCATTTAAAAAAAAATAAAAAAATAATAATTGGAGAGAACGATGTCGGGCCCCCCCCCCAACCCAATTTTCATAACCAGCCAGATACAACACAGCAGCAGCAGGCAGCATTACCAGGGTGGTAGGTGGCACTGTTTTTGTCCTTCCCCAGCCTAATACAACCAGCCTGCGGCCGCCACGATGCCTGCTCGTCACTACAGATGGTCGGGTACTGGTTCGTACCCAGCTCTTCCCAGTAACCCTGGTGGCAGTGGGTACCGGGGTAATAATGGGGGTTAGTGTTGGCCTTTGCACCGGCTAACATTAATCCCCGCCTTAGTAATGAAGGTTGTCAATCAGCCAGCGGCCATTACTAAAGGCGGTGATAATAAAGTTTAAAAAGATACAAGCACATAGAAAAAATATTTTATTGAAATAAAAAAAACAACCCTCATTAACCATTTTATTGAGAATAAAAAACCGCTGACATTGAAGTCCTCGTATCCGAAGTCCAACAACCAGAACCTGTAAAAAAAAACACAAACACACAAAAATAATCAGTAACACATAAAGAAGCAAAATTATTATTCTTACCTTTCCTGGGTCCAGCGCTGGAGCCGCAATGTCAGCGAGCTGGGCCCTGTATCTAATCCAATCATGTGTGATACTGTCTGCTGAGCCGCTGTATCTAATCCTATCATGTGTGATACTGCCTGCTGAGCCACTGTATCTAATCCTATCATGTGTGATACGGTCTGCTGAGCCACTGTATCTAATCCTATCATGTGTGATACTGTCTGCTGAGCCACTGTATCTAATCCTATCATGCGTGATACTGTCTGCTCAGCCACTGTATCTAATCCTATCATGTGTGATACTGTCTGCTGAGCCAATGTATCTAATCCTAGCCATAGTTTATAGGGTCGTAGTTTATGCTGTCTCCGATACACAAATTTTTTTTGGGGCGGACACATGTATTGGGGCTATTTCCCCTGACATTTTAAGACCTAAGTGTATGTTCACATGGCAGCGTCCGTTACGGCTGAAATTACGGAGCTGTTTTCAGGAGAAAACAGCACCGTAATTTCAGGCGTAATAGCATGTTGCAGGCGTTTTTAGCTGCGTCAATTATGGACGTAAATGGAGCTGTTTTTCCATGGAGTCCATGGAAAACGGCTCCATTTACGTCTGAAGAAGTGACAGGCACTTCTTTGACGCGGGCGTCTTTTTCACGCGCCGCCTTTTGACAGCGGCGCGTAATAAAAATGACCGTCGTCACAGAACATCGTAAGACCCATTCTAATGAATGGGCAGATGTTTGCCGACGCTTTTGAGCCGCATTTTCGGACGTAATTCGGGGCTAAAACGCCCGAATTACGTCCGTAAATAGTGTGTGTGAACCCAGCCTTAGTGTCGCCCCCGGCTGCTAGTGCTGCATTGTTGGGTCACTTAGGAGACCCAGCGATGCAGCTGAAAGCTGCGGACCGTCGGCCATGAGATGTTTGCGGGGGGGGGGGGGGCCAATAAGAACTTTTGCATCGGAGCCCATGAGCCTTTAGCTACGCCCCTGATTGAGATCAATGGTGACTGAAACGGAAGCTGTGGTTTCACTTTCACTTTCCGTTGTGGGGTTCACCCGACGGAAACCTCCGACGGAACCCCGGAACGGAAAGCGAACGGTCATGTGAACAGGCCCTAACCCTTAGTAGGCATTTTATAGTTTAAGACTTTGTGCAGATTTTGCATGTATTTATTTTTAGCCAAAACCAGGAAGAAATATTTAAACAGGAAGGTCTTAAAGTGTCTACTCTCCTGGATTCAATTTTGGTTTTGGCTTAAAAAAATGCATGCATAATCTGCATCAAATATACACCTTGTGAACAAGGCCTAAAGTATATGAGGTGCACCGTATGTTTCACACTCATAAATAAATCATAGAATAAGCGACATACTACCTGGCTTTGTATAATGATAATATCTTTATAAAGACTGGAGAAGCAGCTATCGCAGGTAATTATAGGCAAACATATCACGGCCTATTACCGCTATGCACTGTAATTAAATATTTCTTCTTTCTGATTAAAGAACATGGTCTCTAATTGGACGCAATTTATGAAATTCTTCACTGTAGCGATCATTCGGAGCGGTCTGATTACAATGAACATTAGCGCAGTTTATGATTAGAATTCAAGGATAATACAATTAGATCCTGACTGTACAATGTTCCCTAGGTGAACGGTTAATCTGTTAATTGCTGAACAATTCAGCAGCTACAACAATGAGTTATAATAGAATGAGAGGGTCTCTTCAAAAGGATTTAATTATATCCCTTGTTGCGTACTGAGCTTCTTAGCACAGAACATATGCTCCTCAATGTATATCTCCTGCTGTCAGGGTATATGTAAAGCAGCCTGGCAAATGGTAATTAAAGGGCAGCAGTGATGTCATCAAAAAATGTATTATTATTCCACAAAGAATCGAAGTGGGGGGGGGGGGGGGTGCTTGTGACGTATGGTTCAGTATTTTCATGGAGACACTGAGGCGGATTTGTTAAGACTAGCATTCCTCTCCAGAGTAGCCTGCCCAATATACAACAAGATGGACACTTACAATAATTTGGTAGTTTACACATTATTCTAACTTGTGTTTCCGGATTACAAAATTGGGTGATTGGGTGCCAGAGTTAGGGTATGTTCACACGGCAGCGTCCGTAACGGCCGAAATTACGGGGCTGTTTCCAGGAGAAAACAGCCCCGTCATTTCAGCCGCAATGGCCTGTGCAGGCGCTTGAACGCCGCTTCCATTACGGACGTAACTGGAGCTGGTTTTCCATGGAGTCCATGGAAAACGGCTCCATTTACGTCTGAAGAAGTGACATGACACTTCTTTGGCGCGGGCGTCTATTTACGCGCCGTCTTTTGACAGCGACGCGTAAATATACGCCTCGTGTGAACAGACAAACGTCAGCCCATTGCTTTCAATGGGCAGATGTTTGTCAACGCTTTCAAGCAGTAATTTCGGACGTAATTCGGGGGTTAAAACGCCCGAATTACGTCCGTAAATAGGCCGTGTGAACATACCCTTACATGTCGGATGTCACAGGATTGCTGCAGCGGTGTAAAACTATTGGCTCTGCAATATGAGAAGGTAATTGTCTTCATATAACTCACACCGTGATCCTCCTGAATTTCATCTATCAGGTATCTTAATTGAAATGGCTCTTCATGAATATTCAGGTGCTTAAAGTGGTTGAGCTGAGCAGGTAATGGATGTCTCATCCAGGTGACATCTCTCCTGAACAGAGGAGCCTATATTATAACAGGTGATAATTTCCTAGAAGAGATGTCCAGCATGCGTTCTTAGGCTGGGTTCACACAGAGTTTTTTGCAGGCAGAAAATCTGCATTAAAATTCCGCTTGAGGAAAAAAAAACGCCTCCGCCTCCCATTGAAATTAATGGGAGCCATTTTTTGCCGCGGTTTCCGCGTCAAGAAACGTGTCAAAAAACTCAGTGTGAACTGACCCTTACATGGTAAACCACCCTCCTCCACCACCAATAAAAATGTAGACATAAAAAAAAAAGTCAAATTGATTAGTGTGAAGAGGCAGAGTCCAGGTGGGTGTACAAGACCATATGTCCCTTTTCCAGCTTCAGCATTTTGTTAAAAACAGTAAAGACCCCTTTAACCTAGGATCAGAACAAGAGAAGTTATGCAAACTATTTGCAAAGTTTTCTAATATTTTTTATGTAGATTATATATTCAAGCAAACTGACAAATTATGTTAAAAAGTTGACCCTACATATTTACTAGTTTTACTGCAATGCTTGTCCCAGTTTTATAATAACCTTTAATAGGATGTGCACAGACAGATTCTTTTTAGTGTTACACAGTCAACTCATACAATGTCTCCTTAACATTTCTAGCATGTTTGTCAGCGGAAAAGTACAAAAACTTTTGTAGTTCATCAATGAAGACGTATTATTATGTGCCCCTGACATGCAGGACAATCGTGACCGGTTCCAAGAACTGCAAGTTGCCTGGCACAGATAATTATACACAATTCTCAAGCTGTCTAGAATACACTAGATGTTGTCCGGGCCGTATGGTAGTGCAGGCTGCTGATAGGCACTTACTGGAGACTCTTGCTCAGTCACATTTGTTGTAGGGCTCAGGAATCCTTTTTGGTAATTATAAAATTTGCTCTGAATGAAATTGAGAAATCATTGTCAAAATTAAAACAGGTCACGGGTATAGTTATAGGGGCTGCAGAGGTAGAAGTTGGTGCCGGAGGAGACCTGGTACTTGCTAGGTGGCTTTCAAGTTACACCTCTGGTCCAGGTAAATGTGGTACAGCATACAAAATAATATCACTGCGGAGCCAAAGAAAGGTTTCGTTAGTTCCATTTTTGATATAGATAAATCTACTTGTAAATGTTCAGAAATTGATCTGAGTGCTAAGAAGGCTAAACTCCAAATCCGAGCATTAAGCTGCATCACTGAAGTCAATGTTTCTATCGAAAAATGCTTTATTTGTTTCATGAAGTTTCCTTGCCATGTTCTTTTCCCTATTGAGGTCAAAGGGGGCAAAAGCTGAGCCAACACTTAGAGCGTGATATGTTTTAAAAAAATAAAAAATCTAAAATAAAAAATTATAGAATAAAATGCAGCAAAATACTGCAGCAACCCAGAGTGTGAAAAATACACCCTCGGACTAGTATGCAGAAATTGACCTGTGTGGCAGTCGCGGAACGAGCATGGATTTGTTGTGTATTTTCCGTATGGACTTCAATGAGGAAGTTAAAATCCTAAATTAAATCCGAGTGTTGCAAAGTTTGCTGTGGATTACCTGTAGGTTCGCCATAAAATCCATAGGAGTGGATAATTGTTTAAAATACAAAATAGAAAGTAGTAAACTCACCTTACCAATCTTCTGGCACTCTCATGGTGACACTTCCCTTCTCCCCTGCCAGTGCCTGTTTACCAGCCTCCAGCAATGACGTGGTGTGGATTTGCTTCTGATTTTATCAGCACATATTTTGCATATGAAATTAAAGGCAATGTGTCACTAGAATTAATTTTTTTTCAGTTAAACAGTTAGTATATAAGTGATTACACATTGTTTTAATTTTTTAACATGTCAGGAAATATTATAAATTAGATTCTAATTTATAACATTTCAATGTGCTGGTCACTAGAGGGAGCAATTCCCAAAATTGCAGCATTGGCAATGTGGTAAAGCAACCTCATTGCTTTATGCTGCAAATTTGGAGTAGACACACTCGCTGTAATGTCCTCACACAATCCCCCCTCCTTTATCCTGGCTAGTGCCAGGAGAAGGAGGGGGTTGAATCTTCAAACCTCCTACACTGTGTGTCGCCATTTTCTGAGTGAACGCACAGTGTAGGAGGATTAGATACAGTGGTAATCAGACAGTATAACACGAACTTACACACACACACATCACATACACAAACATAACTTACCTGCTTCTGCCGCCGCTGCCGCCTCCGCTCCTAGTCCTTGCGTCTGCGCTGCCTTGAACATATGGCCGGAAGCCGCCATCTTACTGTCCGGTCGTGGCTACCGGTCCACATGAAAATGACACCGGATGTCGCTCTACCAAAGACCTTCCTTTCGGTCTGTGTGGGAGCGGCGCATGCGCCGTTCCCACACAGACGGCGTATGATATAGTGAATGGAACGGCTCCCGTTTGCATTCTCTATGGGGATGTATGTGCCATATTCCATCTCTGTATGTATCGTTAATCGACACATACAGAGATGAAAAAAAAAATGGCAGCCCCCATAGAGAAGTAAAAGAAAGAAAAAAGTAAAAAGTACAACACAAATAAATAAAATTTATTTTAATATCAAACTAAAAGCAATATTATATAAAAACAATTTTTTTCGTGACACCTTTCCTTTAATGGGTTATTCCCAAGTTGAGTCAAATTTTATTTTTTTATACATTCTAAGCTGGAATTCAATAATAAAACATTTGCTGGGAAAAAAATAAAAAATTCATTCCCTAACTACCTTTTTTTTTACACTTGATAACTCAGCTAGTGCTGGTTATCTTTTCTAAAAAGGGGCATGAGCGGCTCGATGTCAATCAAGCCGCTCTGCAGTGTGCGCGCTCCCGACGTTGCTAGATACTGTAGTTCTAGCAACATCGGGAGAATGTTCGTCTCAACGAGGCATGGTAAGCCTGGTTGAGACGAACACACCGTGAATGTCAACAACACGCAACCCTTCTATGCAACATGGTAGCACAAACCCCACAATACTCAATCAAACTGAAATAAAACATGACAACAGTTTCTTTGGATAAAAATGGCCACGGTGTTTATTAAGGGTAACCTAAGATAAAATAATTAGAAGAGAATAACCATAAATAATCGATTAAATAATAAAATATAAATATTTTGACCAATAAAACCAAGTCCGCCCAGCATTAGCTGGGTGACAAACCCCTCTAACAAACAACGTGACGTGAAGGAATTAAAAAACAATAGGGAGGGAGGGCGGGCGACGGTCCAATCTTCAAAACTGGCTGCTTGACCACGATGAACTGCTCCTTTTATGTCCAATTGTCCCGCCTTTAGGATTTTATCAATGACCAATCAGCTGGCCTTCAACAAATCTGCCTGGAGATAGAATCTGCCAGAACCTGCTCATGCAATTGCACAGCTGACCTAGGTCCAATCAGCTGGGACCAACTCAAAACTGCCCAGAGACAGAAACATCTGGAAACCGGCTCGTGCCACCAGCACAGCTTACCCGGGGGACACCAGGATGGTAAGCACCATTCTAAAATAAAATAACAAATGGAGAAAAGAGGGAAAGGGGGGAGAGAAAAAACATACCAAGCAAAAAAACACATTTTATTAACAACTTATGGGGGCCGTGCGACCATGTGTCCCCCAGGCAATAGCCTGGGGGGCCCCTGGCACTCTATTCACCCCATTTCGGTAAGCCACTTCTGCCTCCCAGGAAAGCTGCCCCCCCTCTCACCCCATGTAATAGCTTTAGCCGCCGTGCCGGTGCTGCATCAGCACCTGGCGAACAACAGAAAATATACAAAAAAAAAACAAAACCTCACCTAAGACGTTCCTATGGAGATCTGAACGGTCCTGTCACTTTCCATCTTACTGCTACTTGGCGCCGCTCGCATTCATAGTAACAATGCGTTGTGGCGCAGGTGACGTAATAATATCACACTCACGTGATTACGTCATCTGCTCCCACCGCTTTGTTATTGTGAATGGGAGCAGTAAAAAGAAAAAAGTGACGGGACCGTTCAGATCTTCGTGGGAACTTCTTATGTGAGTTTTTTTTTGTGTGTGTGTATGTATGCATGCACGGTTGCCTGTATGCACGGTTGCCTGTATGCACGGTTGCCTGTATGCACGGTTGCCTGTATGCACGTTTGTCTGTATGTACAGACACACACATATATACACAGACACATATACACACACACACACAAACATATACACACACACACACACAAACACACACTTCACAAACCTTCAGCTGACCGCAGACTTCTCCTTACGACTGGTGCCTTGCCCTGCATCTACTGCGCATGCACCGATTTGCGCCGATATGCGCATTCATGAGAAAAATTACATCCTCTTCTAAGGACGAAGAGGATATCATTGCGCATGCGCGGCCACCGCTAAAGGAAAATAGCGGTGGCCGGATGCCTAGACAACGAGCTACAAACAAAGAGGGACTGACCGCAACTTCAATCAACAATAGCAAGAAAACGACATCGCTGGGCGACAGACAGGTAATTAGAAAAATTATTAACTTTAGAAGGGTGAGCTTAATAGCTACATTTATGAAGATGGGAATAACCCTTTAACCTTATAGTTTAGAGCTGCATTCACAGTTCTGCTGGTTATTATTTGACCGAAACACCCCTAAAAGCACAGCAAAGCTCCTATAATGCAGTTTGATTTTCCTACATCAGATTACTGTTCTGTGTCTAAGAAAATACGACACATCCCATAATGTAAATTACCATAGCAAGCTCTGTATACACATTGAGCCACCATGAAATGGCAAGAATTTCAGCTGATAAACAGGCAGAATTATGGATACAGCTCTGCACTATAAGACAGGCTGCAACCCATGATGAGTATCAGTTAAAGTATTAACAAAGTAACTTTTTATCTAGATTGTATTTATTTATACAATTTGAAAGTGTTTAAAATCAGAGATGTCATCAGAGTTTAACTGAAGTAGGTCTGACAGATGAGACTCCCATATTGAGAGAGGACGGCTATTAGTTTCTGTTTTCAGCTTGCTGCTTTGTACATTTCCATTAAAATGAGTGGGATCCATTGAAACCTATGAGGACCTATGGCCAGGGCCGATTCTAGCTTTTCTGCTGCCCGAGGCGAAAATGTAAATAGCGCCCCCCCCAGATTTTGATTGACATCCCCCTGGCTGTCCTACATCATTACCAGTCTTCTCCAACTCTTGCGGATGCGCCGTTGCATTGTACTCCACTGGCATGCGTGGTGCAGCGATATAGCCAGGCAGTGTACACCTCGTTGCATGGTGCGTGCCCAAGACGGTGGCGCATCCGAAAAAATTGGAGGAGACTGGTAGTGATGTATAACAGCCTGGGGGATATCAATCAAGCATGGAAAGGTGGGTTTGGAGTCAGGAATATATGACTCTTCAGAATAGCGTAATTGCCCCATGGCCCTTTAATGAGCAATTAGCATATAGTGTGCACACTTTAACACAGCTAAACTTTATAGATTTTTCTGCATCTGAAAAAAAAAAAAACATACAAGGAAATGGGGTTAAAACTACCTGACAGGTTGCTATTAAATAGACAAGGAATTGCAACAATTCCACCAGCCATGCAATATTGTTATTATAAATATATCCTACATAATTACAGCCTCAGAACCAAGCTCAGTAAATATATATAGCACCAGCAAAAATACAGCTCAATATAGTGCAACCCCTGCCATATCAGTTTGTACGGCGTAAAACTATAGTTCCTAGCATGTCCCGAACAATGGTAAGGCTATGCTGGGAGTTGCAGTTTCAAAAAAAAAATCATACCACCCATCATCACGCTGCAGATCATACAGTGACTACAGTACTGATTAGAGGCAGAATAAACATTTAGATTGACTCACAGGTGATGTCTTCTCAGATTCGAGTTGTTCTTTTTCTCTTTTCTTCTCCATCCGGTCCAGACCTCTACGATGACTTCTCCCAGCCACAGCCCATTTCTGCAGTTTTCCGCTCAGATATCTTCAGCTTCTCACTTTTCAAACATTTCTGCACCTATAAATGAAGATAAAATTCTCATGGTGACAGACACTATGCCCCTAAATATAATAGCACTATACACTGCACCTCTAATTGTAATGGCGCCATACACTGTGTCCCTGATTATAATAGGACCATACACTGTGTCCCACACACACACACGTTGCCCCCTGTAGATAGTGCCCACCCATAGAGCCCCCTGTAGACAGTGCCCCACATATAGCTGCCCCTATAGAGCCTCCTGTAGATAGTGTCCCCTCTAGAGCCCCTTGTAGTTAGTGCCCCACATATATAGTGCCCCCTATAGATCCCCCTGTAGATTGTGGCCCCCATAGATCCCCCTGTAGATAGTGCCACACATATAGCCGCCCCCCACCCCCATAGATAATGTGGCTCACACTTTTAAGAGAAAAAAAAAACCCCAAAACTTTGCATACTCACCTGATCTCGTTCCCACGTTGTCCTCTTGCAATGCAGGCCTGCTTTCTTCTGAGCAGGCCTGCTGGGGCTGAACGACGTAAGCGGCGCGATGACGTGCTTGCGTAGTTGAAAGACGCTTATTGGCAGGGCAGAATGACTTGCCTAGCCACTCAGCCCCTTTTAACGAAGCAAGCGTTGCTTGTGTCTGTAAAAGGCGCCGAGTGGCATGGTAAGTAATTCTGCCCTGCCAATCAGCGTCTTTCAACGAAGTGGCACAATTACGTCATCGTTCCGCTTGCATCGTTGAAAGGCGCTGATTGGCAGGGTGCCTTGCCCTGCTATTCAATGACGCAAGTGGCGCGATGACGTCATTGCGCCGCTTGCATCATTGAAAGGCGCTGAATAGCAGAGTACAGAACGTGCCCTGCCATTCAGAGCTTATACGTGTAATTGTATCTGCGTCTTATAGATGCAGATACAATTATAGTGAACAAGGGGGTGGCGATGGCTGGTTTCAGTGGTGCTGCCACCCACGCAGGGAGGCAGCAGGCCACCGCCTGAGGCGAAAAACTAATCTCGCCTCATGGACGGTGCGGCCCTACCTATGGCAAATATCTACCCTCATTATCAGGGCAGTGGGGTAGTCGGAGTTGGAGGCTACCTAGGACACCATTATTATTAAATTATGGTTCTCATTATTTGTTATTTTGTACGTTTATTACCTCCACAACTGCAAAGAATTACGATACTATATAAATAAAAGTTATGATTATATCCATAATTTCCATTTATTACATAGACATACGATGCCCGAAGAGTATAGTGCACAGGTCCGATTAATTAATACACGACAATCTTAGCATCGTACTGTTGCCGCGACAACCATACTACTCAAAATGCACTAGCGTCTCTTCATGCCTGATGTCAGATTGGGCGGGCGCTTGGAATTGAAAGGAAACTTTAATATAAAACATTATACTACCACCAGAAAGCAATACAGCAATTTCCCGGGACCTCCTGGAATAGATCTTTAAATTATAATCCCCCAGACCCCTATTGATTGCTTAAAGAGGCTCTTTCACCAGTTTAATACTTTCTCCTACCTAATCTAATAAAAGCTTTGATGTAGATAACTACAGTTTAGTTTTAGTTTTTTAAAGTACAAAGCTTTGATGATTTTTACATTTATGCAATTTTTTTGTAAAAGCCCAACTGGGCGTTTTTTTTTTTTGTTGCACCAAGTGGGCGTTTTAAAGAAAAGTGTATGATGCTGACCAATCAGTGTCATACACTTCTCTTCATTCATGCCCAGCTTTAGTCACAGCACAGCATGATCTCGCGAGATCACACTGTGACGTCACTTACTCCCGCAGTTCCTTCACCAGAGCGACGGGAGAATTTCCAGTCTCCAGCCGTGCCAGGACTGCTGCTGAGGAGGATAATCATCCTGGCACGGCTGGAGCCGATGTCTGGTCATTCTCCCGGCGTTCTGGTGAAGGAACTGTGGGAGTAAGTGACGCCACAGTGTGATCTCGCGATCACAGCTGTGCTGTGACTAAAGCGAAATGTATGACACTGATTGGTTAGCGTCATACACTTTTTTTTTACTACGCCCACTTGGTGAAACAAAAAAAACGCCCAGTTGGCCTTTTACAAAAAATTTACATAAATGTAAAAATCATCAGAACTTTGTAAATAATAAAAGTTGTTTAAAAAACCAAAAACCAGTAGTTAGTTATCGGCATCAAAACATTTATTAGATTAGGTAGGAGATAGGGAAGTATTAAACTGGTAACAGAGCCTCTTTAAGGCGAGGACTACACCTAGACTTTTTGTAGCGCTACTGTATGATTTGTAACTCTTGAGTGACAGCTGCAGTCCACAAGATTGTATGCAACTTAATTTATTCATTTGGACTGCAGCTGTAGCTTAATAGTTCAAATCAATCAATAGCGCTACAAAGAGCCTAGGTTTCTGGCCTTCGACACATGAATTCCATTGGTAATATCTACCAATTACCAACTAATCACCAGCTATCCATTAAATCAATGATTAATTTCATGGTGGGAAGAATAGAAGAAACACAAAAGGGTATCTTTTACCCAAAAAGCAAGCTGAACAACAAGTTGGCTGTAGGAAGATTGATCTGCGATTGCTGTGGGCATTTTGTTACTAACAAAATCTTCTCTGGTTTCGAGTTACGCCAAGATTAGTGGCGGAAGATGCCCAGCTTGGAAATAAAAAGAACCTTTTGCGTTACTCACAGTCTCTGATAGAGTAACCCTGAATACTTTTTTCTTCTTTTTTTTTTTTATATACCAGTCATCTTGCCATAATTTAAAGAGGATCTGTCACTAGTTTAGTAAGACCCAATCCCCTAGCTAATCTAATAGGCGCTGTCACACTGATGAGACTCTACTAGACAAGTGGGTCTCAACACCAGCGATTTTCCTGAGGTGCAGCTACCTCACAGCCTCTTAAACTTTCCTATCATCATGAAGCTGCTTCACACAGTATGAGAGACTGAGGTTGGAGGGAAGGGGGGGGGGGGGCTCACTTGAAATAGCCGTATCTCTGGATGGACCACCTAGAACAGTGGTTGTTTCGCAGTTGGAACTATGGCATATGAAAGAGGAGATTCTAATCTTTCATATGGCACCAGGATCGCAGTTTTAGACATGAAACAACTGGAGATATCACCAGTTGAAAACACAGTCGGGAATGGAAGCTGTATAATATATGATCATGCTGTGTTCCTGGGCTGGTAAGAGGAGAACTGTATGATGCGGATTGGACAGCGTCATACAGAAAACATTACACCGCCCAGAGTGAAAAGAAAAAGAGTAACCTCCCATTTGGCAAGTATAGCAAAATTAGCATATTTAGAAAAAAGCTCATAACTTTGCAAATAATAAATGTTTTGAATCACAATTTACACCGTATTTATCAGCATCATAACGCCTATTAGATTAGTTAGGCGATAGGGAATTAATAAACTAGTAATAGATCCTCTTTAAACCAGGAGGAAAGGTAAGGGCCCATTCACGCGAACGTGATTCTAGTCCTCGATTTCAATGGGCCCGTTCACACATGCGTGAGTTTTCACGCAGCGGGAGTCTCACTGCATGTACTATAGTGGTGCATATTCACGCACCTACAGGTCCATTTAAGTCAATGGATGCGTGAAAACCACACACTGCACATGGATGCACATCCCTGTGCGGTGCGTGATTTGCGCATCAATTAAATTTAAAAAAAAGTGATTTGCGAGTGCGTGAAAAACGCATGCCACTCACAAAGCACACTGATGCATAACACAACACACGAACAAGATTTACACGTGTTTTTTACGCGCATAAATCTGACACGCTCGTCCTAAGGAAGGACAAATCTAAAAGGTTCACTTCATTGACTTATGCCCCCTTCAAGAATTTAGTTCCTACTTTAAGTCTGAAGTTATCCAGTTGTATGAGTATTTAGGGTGGAATGATTGACTATATTGACTTACTGTTGATAGAAGATTCATTGTCTTCTGTTAATGTATTGAAGTTTACAGGCAGAATGTGTTCATTTCTGTTATTGATGTGCCTGAAGGCTGTCAATATGTTATCTAATTCAGGATGTTTACAAGGGATAAACAGTTGTAAATGGCTGGTAAGGGAACAGGACTACCACTTTTCATGAGATCACTTCTACAATGGTGAGCCGACTGCTACAGCCCAGCTACTAGGATGTCAACATTTTACCTGTAATATTACATGGCACCCACTGAAGAAAATTGGCGATTATGTAATACGTGGCTGTGCCAAGTCCCCCAGAGCAAGAGTCTCTTTTTGCAGTGCTTCATCTGCTTTGGTTAATAGGGAGTAGTTCTGAGGGTGAGGACCTTCCATCAGTGATGTCCATATGACCTAGAAGGACATACAGTATGGACATGGGTTATCCTGAGTGGACAACCTGTTTAATCCAACCCTAAATATACAGTAGCACTGGAACCCCTGCAGCTTTCCTGTGGGGCACGTAGGGTGGCTTTAAATAATTAGTTATGACAACATCCAAGCACTACTTTTATGTCTATTGGAAGAACAATTGTCTTGCTTGATAGAAGTAGAATACGATTATAGGAGAGTAATTATGCCTGGAAATATTTAGATAATACAATAAACATATTTTTCCCATTTATGCCTCATGCACACGACCGTGTGTGCCGTCCGAGTCCAGTCAGTGATCAGAGGAAAGATAGGACATGTTCTATCTTTCCTCGGATTGGAGACTTGGACCATTTTTCACGGACCCGATTCACCCGCTAAAGTGAATGGGTCCGTGAAGACTATCAGGTGTCACTTGGATGCCGTCAAAAACGGCCCGAGTGGCACAACTGTCATGTGCATGAGGCATTAGGAATCTGGAAAAGAAGCAGGTACTTTAAAAAATTCATAGCAATAACTTCATTCCATTTGTATTCTGTGAAGAATGAAAACAGTTCATGTTGCTGAAAGTAATTTCTTGAATAATTTACAAGGAGGGCATTATGGCTACCTTTAAGTGATATAAAATACATACCGAGGATTTCTAATTAGTATGAGATGTATCAATATTAAATTAGATAACTGTTCAAACTGTATCAAGTATAAGAAATGCAGGAAATACCAATGTACACAGTTCCCGTCCACAATTTGAACAAGCACTCACAGAACCTACAAAATAATCCTGCTAACACTTGCTTGAAAATTGTTGAATTTGCTGCTTCTATGATTATATTTAGGCTATGTTCACATTATTTAAAAGCACACAGCGTATCCGCCCTGGGCGCCAAAGTGAATTTCGGCCTAAAAACCGCACTGCATTGTGGTACAGAATTTCGGCTGGAATGTCTGCTGCAGAAAACTGCACATAAAAGAAAAAAAAAAAGTTTCATACTTACGTAGCCATAGCGACACATCCCTCTGCCGTCCGGCTTCCTGGGATGACATTTCATCCCATGTGACCGCTGCAGGCTGTAATTGGCTGCAGTGGTCACTTGGAATGAAACTTCATCCCAGGAGGCCGGCCTGGATGAAGAAGCACGGAATTCTGGGTAAGATTTTTTTTCTCAGTTGCGATTTTTGCGGTGGAATCGCAGCTTTTCTGCCGCAAGAATCACAACTGCTATTTGTTGCGGGTTTTGAATTCAATGGGAAAACCCGCAACAAAAAAGCAGCAAATACAATTGACATGCTGCGGATTAAAAAAAAACGCCCTGCAGGTCAATTTCTGAATTTTTTTTCCACTCATTATTTACGCAGCGTGGATGAAATTTGTTAAAATCTCATCCACTTTGCTGCTACTGTACAATGCTGCAGATTTTCTGCAACAAAATCTGTTGCAGGAATTCTGCAGTATATACGTTATGTGTGAACTTACTCTACGAGGGTGTGTGTCACCACAGACAACACTATCAAATGGGTTTCCCTACGGCAACCAGGTCATTGCTTCAGGTCCAGGTCCTGTCACCCATGGCAAACAGCCATCGCCAGCCACACATTCCCCATGCATTTCAAATTAATGAACATCCACGTACTACATGGACAGCTTAAAGAGGCTCTGTCACCAGATTATCAAATCCCTATCTCCTATTGAATGTGATGGGCTCTGCAATGTAGATAACAGCAAAGTTTTTTGTTTGTTTTTTAAAAACGATCATTTTTGCCCAAGTTATGAGCAATTTTATATTTATGCAAATGAGCTTTCCAATGGACAACTGGGCGTGTTTTCTCATTTTACCAACTGGGCGTGTATTGTGTTTTTACCAACTGGGCGTTGTGAATAGAAGTGTATGACGCTGACAAATCAGCATCATACACTTCTCATCGTTCCCACCCAGCTTCTTTCACTGCAGACACACAGCGTGACGTCACCCACAGGTACTTCAACCTTGGCATCGGACAAAGAAGATACATCGGCTCCAGGCGTCCAAAAGGTTAATATGCTCGTCTCTAGGGAGTTTGCTATGCTTACCTGCTGATGGAGATGCTGCAGCTAATTCAACTGTACTCTCTGACGCCTAGAGCGGATGTGTCTTCTCTCTTCCGACGCCAAGGTTGAAGGACCTGTGGGTGACGTCACGCTGTGTGTCTGCAGTGAAAGAAGCTGGGTGGGAATGATGAGAAGTGTATGAGGCTGATTCGTCAGCGTCATACACTTCTATTCACAACGCCCAGTTGGTACAAACAATACACCCCCAGTTGGTAAAAACACAATACACGCCCAGTTGGTAAAACAAGTAAACACGCCGAGTTGGTAAATCGAGAAAACACGCCCAGTTGTCCATTGAAAAGCTAATTTGCATAAATATAAAATTGCTCATAACTTGGGCAAAAATGATCGTTTTTAAAAAAAACAAAACACTTTGCTGTTATCTACATTGCAGCGCCGATCACATGAAATAGGAGATAGGGGTTTGATAATCTGGTGACAGAGCCTCTTTAAGTCGGCAAACTTGGAAGCTGCTCTTACAGAGCGGTTTTCCATTTGGGCTCATAGAGGGAGTTCCCTTCATATGTCCTAATAGGGCGTCTGAAGAGAAATCCATAAATTGCTTTGTTTTTGCCATGTTGTGCACAATTCAATAATGCAGATAATTCACAGTTTTCTCAAACGTAAATAGGTCATATATTAGAACAAGTATGATTTTAAGTAAATAATTACATACATAAAATATGGAATATATATATATATATACACACACACACACACACACACACACACACACACACACACACACACACAAACAGCGGCCGTCCCACGGACCTATGTAATTAAATGTGGCCGTTCACACATGGGAGCGTGAAGGGTCCATGAGAAAGTAGGACATGTCCTATCTTTTCTCGCATCACTCCATAGACTCGCAACTATGGTGGATGCGTGACATCGCGTCCCACAGCGCTGAGCACGGCTGCACCTCGGACGTGAAAAACTGCAGTTTCGCGTCCGAGATGCGCAGCGCTCGTGTGAACCAGGCCTTAGGGTGACTTTCTGCTGTAAAGAAACAGAGAAAATAGATTTTCAAAACATCCAAAAGTTAGTTATTTGCCTAAACAGCAGACATCAGAACTACCATAGATGGTTACATTTATAAAGAGTATAGTTTTGGTCTAATTTTCCCTTCATCGGCTGACACTGTGACAAGTGGGGCATCTGTGGCTGAAACTGTGGCGAGGGGGCATCAGTCACTGACACTGTAGTGAGGGGGTAATCTGTGTAATCTTTGCAGCATGCATTTTTTTGGGTTTATTTTGAGCCAAATGGAAAATCAAGTTTATTAGGCAGGAAAACCTCATTATATGTTAGCAGCTGTGAGACTACAATAAGGGGCTCATCAGCTACTGGCATTTGTGAGCCTTTGAGCCCAGGGACATAGCTGCAATGGCTCCATAAACTTTACGAGCTCAGGGTGAGGCATACAGGGATAGACATGAGACAAGGGATAGAAACCATATGGGTAGCACACAAGGGGCAAAGTTCATAAGACCCAAAGAGGCAGGCATAGTGTATTGTGAGTCTGTGTGAGGCAGCATAGTTAATGTGGGGGTATACGAGGAGAAGCAGGACTCAGGGGTCTGTGCGGCACCTCTGGCTCCCAGTGAAATGCCTTTTACACTGGGCAAATATCGGGCAGGCAGGCGTACATAGAACGCTCGTTCCCGATAATTGCGTTATGTTAACGGCAGCGATCAGCAGATAAACGAGCAAACGCTCAATCATCTGCCGATCGTATCGTTTTAAAAAAGTTAAATATTATCGTTGTCGGTGTAAAGAGGGAGACGCGCTGCCGATAAAGGTACGGGGACGATCGATCGGAGTAACGACCGCTCGTCCCCATCCATACCTCTGTGTAACAGGAGCAAACGAGCGCCGATCAACGATGTCTCGTTGATCGGCGCTCGCTGCACCGGCCGAATATCGGCATGTGTCAAAGGCCCTTAAGTCTAGAGTTTAGACCAGATGATCTTAAAGTGTAGCTAAACGTTTGACAAACTTCTGACATGTCATAGTGACATGTCAGAAGTTTGTTAATCTAAAATAGCTCCAGAAAGTACAGGGTTGATTAATTTTATTGACAAATATCAAGCAAAGGTAAATCAACAAATAAAAAAAAATTTCATTGACTCATCAAGGTGGAGGAATATATAACATGGTGACCTATGACTTTAAATTTTAAAGCAGCTTTTTCATTCCTCTCTTTTTACCACATTGACGTGTCACTGTTTATAGTACAGGTATCAGTCACTGACTAAATAATACAATTTAACAAGCAATAATATTATTCTAAGAAATCAAAACAAACTAAGAAAACGGTATAATCTGTATGAGACAAAGGAGTTATCAAGAATTGAGAAAAAAGGATAAAGTAACTGAGCAAATATACAGTATAAGGGTAAAGGTCCTATTACACATCCCGACATGGGCTGCGTAAACTAGCGCCGATCAACGAGACAGCTTGTGGATCAGCGCTCGTTTGCTCCTTTCAAAAGGAGCAATGATCAGTAATGTTTGGGGACGAGTAATAGTTACTACGATCGCTCGTCCCCATACATTTCTATCATGTGGGCAGCACGTCTCTATTTACACAGGGCAATAATCGGAAACAAGCACTCATTGTGTGATCATTGGCCGGTGTAAAAGGGCCGTATGCGGCCTTGCTACGGATCGCTGTAGTTTTGCGTTGTGGTTTTTGACTGTGGCCGCTACTTGTAACCTCACCCTTAAATTTTAGGCACCTAACTTGATACCCAGGACTCTAGGAGCAGCAGTGTATGTTTATATGCCAGATGTCCACTCAAATGATTAGAAGAGTTAATAAAGGTATAGGACACATAGCATCGCAATAAAGGCGATCAGAAAAATCCAGGCTTGTGAGAACATTGTATGAGATTGAGATTAAAAAAATAAATAAAAAAAACGCTGTGTTCTTTTACCCCCATAAATAGCACCACTCTTATCCACGGGCTCTGTCTGGTATTGCAGCTCAGCCCTATTCAGGTGAAGACTTTTTCCAAATCTCATACAACCAACCTTTAATCCTGATTTTCCATGGCTAACTAAAAAATAAAGAGATGACCGTTCATACATACGCATTTATATATCAGACATTATAGATTTCTGTCTACATATAGTAGAATGTATGGACGGTTATCTCTAGAATTCGCTCTGTTTCTCTCTATAATCTCATTGTATTCGTCCTGCCATCCAGAGAACATTTAATCTTTGGTAATGTAATAACAGATAATCCAGCCGCCTGTATCACTCACTCATGCAGGCTGTCTGCCTCTGTGGGTTACGTAACGCTCCCTGTAAAATGCTTTGGACATCAGTTCTGTGTCCCATTTAACGTATTGCTGCAGTTTTCATTCGTTTACGGACATGATGAATCTACTCATATAAAAGGCCCAAATGTTTTATAAAATGACTAAATCCTTGCATAAATTAAAGGTGGATCTAAATGGACAGTGATTGTATTTTTTAGTGGGGATTATGTCATCCATGCAATGTTATGTTTGTCATTTTGTATGGTATTTTCAGAACGTTAGATTAAGCCTACAGTCTTGTAATAGGTAAAGCAGATACTTAGTCAGCGCCCCCACCCAAAAAGCCTGAAACAATTTGGAAAACTGATGCAACAATTTTTATTTTATTGCAAGCATATCTACTTTTTTTATTTTTTTCGGCAAGGCGATTGGTTGTTATGGTAAGGGTGGGTTCTTGTTCATTTACATGGATGTTCATTTTTACAGAGGTTAATATGTGCTCTGCAATCTGGTTTAATTTTGCATGTAATCGCTCAGGTTCTTTAGACACTGCTGGCCTAATGTCAGCCCTGGCAGGATCATATAAATTTTTTTGGACCTTTCCAAACTAGGATCCGGGAGAAGGGATTGGGTAGTTAGGGGTGGGACAAGCTCTGTTGGTGCTCAAGGCTGAGGTTTCAGGATGTTGCACCTTCTTTTTTTAATTCTAGTATTCTTAGTCCATGTTCACATCATGTTATTTTCCCTCCGTCAGAGGTATACCTCCAACGGGAGGCTCAGACGTATCCCACTGTATAGGCATGGTTATGGGATAAGTCACCTAAACTTCCCATGCAAATCACTACTTTAGTCGCTGAGCCCGGGCAAAAGCCCAGGACACCACAGTCCATATATGGACAGTGATGTCAGGGGCTTTGAACTATGGAGTCCCGGCCTGAGCATCGCAAACTCTCTGGCCGGGGACTCCAGGACTGGAGGAGCCCCTGACATCACTGTACATATATGGACAGTAACTCCAGGGGCTTCTCCAGTCTCTAAGTCCTCGGCCAGAGCGCTGCATATGCTCTGGCCAGGTACTTCGTAGTTAAAAGCCCTTCACATCACTGTCCATATACAGACAGTGACGTGAGGGGTTTCCCCAAGCCAGAATCCCCGGGCCGAGTTCTACCTGATGCTCTTCCCAGGGATTCCAGCCCTAGGAAAGCGCCCCAAGGTATACGTTTAACATATACCTGTGACAGATGCCATAGAGTGGCATTCGTCACACATAGGCTTCAAAGTAAGAAAAAAAAAAAAAAGTATACCGCACAGTATACGTTTCTTTTTAAAGGATCCCTCAGGATAGAATAGCGTAGTATACTACATTATTCCATCCTCCCAAAAAAAGGTATACCAACGTATATCATCCCGACGTAGGCCAAAAGGACACTCTTTTGGACTAAAGGAGCCTGTTGGACACATTCAGCATGTATGTAGGGAGCTTTCCCAATGGGCCAAAACGTGATGTAAACAGAGCCTTTTTTATTCAGGGAAGCAGTGAGTGGTAAAAAAAAAAAAAGAAGAAGAATGTAAACAAAACGTGAAAATTAAAAAAAAAAATTCACACACTGTGCCCCCCCAGGCAACCACCTCCTCTGACTACTGGTCCAGCCCCTGGGGGGGGGGGGGTAACGATCTTTATACTGCAAAACAAAGATATTACCACCTAAAGGGCCCAGACTAAAAGTATGTATAGAATTCATATTACGCCACCACCACCACCACCACAAGGGCCCATGAGAGGTGAGGGGCCATAACATGAACTTTCATTCTTTTGGTTTGGCAAAAATATAATCATTATGTAGCAAGTATGGCAGTGGGGTGGAGGAGTAAGAAACAACTGTCAATTTATGATGTTTGGGAAATGAGTGTCACCATGGATGTCCCCATTATTTCACGAGACCCTCACAGCTGCAATTCTCATACTGCTCCGATGGCGGCCCTGAGCCAGTTTATTCCACCTCTGATGAGAACATTGGTGGTGGGAGTCTATGAATATAATGAATTTTCAGAATACAGTAAAGGTCTTGAACACCTTTGGCACTGGATGTTGGTTACAGCTGCAGGGTAGGGGTGATTGCCACCGGATGTCCTAGATTACACTGAAATGTGTTCGCAATCATACATGAAGAGCTGAAACAGTACAATATGTCCACCTGGCATAGTGACCAAATTGCTTACAGATCTGGTCTTTTCTCAGGGACGCCAACATGTGGATTACTGAGAGAGCTTTCCCAATATCTGTGTGTGTACAGAGGAAGATGCCTATCACCCTGTGTGTAGGCGGGGTAAGCAGGACTCTTTAGGAACACCCACGGCCTGTTCGGGGCGGATACCCCGCGTCAAACTGCACAGCATATCCGCCCTGAACACCGCAGTGAATGGAGTCCAAAAATCCGCAAATGATTAAATGCGTTTATGCGGGCAGAATTTCTGTTGCGGAAAGCAGCACCAGAAACCAGAAAACAAAAAAAACAAAAAAACTTTCATACTTTGCTCCTCCCCCTCTTCTGTGTGTGGTCCGGCTTCCTGGAATGATTTTGTTGGCCATGTGACCGCTGCAGCCGTTACATGGGATGAAACGTAATCCCAGGAGGCTGGACTGGAGAAGAAGCAGGGAACTCTGGGTAAGTATACCTCTTTTTTCTTGCGATATTTGCTGCGGAATCCCTGCGATTCCGCCGCAAATATTGCAACACACCAGTTTCTTTTATGTGCGTTTATGTGCGTTTTTTTTTGGCCATCTTTTTTCCGCTGTGTGGGGACGAGATTTGTTGAAATCTCACCCACGCTGCTGCTACTGTAATATGCTGCGGATTTTCCACAATCAATCCATTGGGGAAAATCTGCAGTGTTTACACCGTGTGTGATCCTACCCTTACTGTCTCTCCAAGGAGTCCTGATGAAGAATCATGTCAATGCCAAAACAAGTTGCCACTTATAAATTATGCAATAAGGGCCTGTTCACATCATCTCGTTTGCCTCCATTCCGCTAGGTTTCCATTTTTTTTTTACGGAAACACTATGCTACTGTTTACGTGAAAAAAATGGAAACCTAGCGGAACGGAGGCAGACTGAATAAAAAAAAAATACTATTGAAATGAATGGTATTTCAAACAGAAACGATACGTTCCGTTTATCTTTCCATTCATCTGTTTCTCTGACGGAACAGATGAATGAAAGGCCAATGCTAATGTGAACAGGCCCCAAATGAAAGATAGACTATATATCGGGATCCCACGATTATTTTAGCAGCGCTCACTAACCCCTGCATCTCTCCTAGGAGTCATGTCAGGATTTAGGCTATGGTCACACCTGCATCAGGCTATTCCGTTCTGCTCCGTCAGAGTAGCAGAACAAGGGAATAACAGGAGCAACGGTTACGTTGCTCAACAGACACACCCAGCGGCCGATGGAACCATTGATTTTAATAATTTCTGTTGGGGTGTCTATCGTTTTACCGGAGACAATAGCGCAGTCCGGTAGACTCGGCTGGATCTGCGACGAAGGCCCCTAAAGGAGCCTCCAACACAGATGTCAATGAAGCCTGAGGGTATGTTCACACACTAGGCTAAAAATGTCTGAAAATACGGAGCTGTTTTCAAGGGAAAACAGCTCCTGATTTTCAGACGTTTTTTAAGCCACTCACGATTTTCGCTGCGTTTTTTATGGCCGTTTTTGGAGCTGTTTTCTATAGAGTCTATGAAAAACTGCTCCAAAAACGTCCCAAGAAGTGACCTGCACTTCTTTTTCGCGGCACATCGGAACAGAATGTCGTTTTTCCCATTAAGATCAATGGGCAGATGTTTGGTGGTGTACTGCTTCCATTTTTTCAGGCGTTTACGGATTGAAAAACAGCCCAGCTCGTGTGAACATACCCTTACTCAGGATTTCGGAGAAAAAAGCAGCTTCAAATCATATAATCCTATATCACCCATATGTTCACTTTAAGGGTATGTTCACACGAGGGCGTCCGTAACTGCTGAAATTACGGGGATGTTTCAGCCTGAAAACATCCCCGTAATTTCAGCCGTAACGGCATGTGCAGGCGCTTGAACGCCGCGTCCATTATGGCCGTAATTGGCGATGCTATTCATTGGAGTCAATGAATAACGGCTCCAATTACGGCCAAAGAAGTGACAGGTCACTTCTTTGACGCGGCCGTCTATTTACGCGCCGTCATTTGACAGCGGCGCGTAAATTACGCCTCGTGTGAACAGACAAACGTCTGCCCATTGCTTTCAATGGGCAGATGTTTGTCAGCGCTATTGAGGCGCTATTTTCGGACGTAATTCGGGGCAAAAACGCCCGAATTACGTCCGTAATTAGTGCGTGTGAACATACCCTAAGGGTATGTGCACACGCAGTATTTTCAGGAGTATTTCGGGGCGTTTACACCTCGAAAAACGCCTGAAAAAACGGAAGCAGAACGCCTACAAACATCTGCCCATTGATTTTAATGGGAAATACAGCTTTCTGTTGCGACGGGGCGTTTTTTTTACGCATCAGTTTAAAAAAACGGTGCGTAAGAAGACGCCCCATAAAAAGAAGTGCATGTCATTTCTTGAGCCGTTTTTCATTGACTCTATAGAAAAACCGCTCCAAAAACGGCCGTAAAAAACGCAGTGAAAAACACGAGTTTGCTTAAAAAACGGCTGAAAATCAGGAGCTGTTTTCCCTTGAGAGCAGCTCCGTATCTTCAGACGTTTTTTAGTAAGCGTGTGCACATACAGACGAAGGCTTCCGGGCCGAAACGCGCGTCGGGGTGGACGCCAGTCATTTGCATTTGCATCCTGTCATGGGTAAGAGACATGTGCACATTTGCACAGTTCATTATTATGTATTTTTGATCTTCGGTCACTCGCTGCATGTGCTCTTTTTGTAACTGTGATTCATTACTGCTTGAGACATACTGTGCAGATTAATTACCAACATCTATATACCTTTGTTGCATTCGTCTCCCAGCACCTACCAAGTGTCCCATGATTAGCTGTTTGTACACCACTATGACTGTTATTTAACACAGGTGTGCTCAGTTTGTCTGCACAGCGTTGTTCTGTGAGATATTTGTTCTGGCTGTCCATTGTTTCCTGTGGTTCACATCTCTACTAATTTTATACATGTGATTATTTGTATTTTTAATTTGTCTCAATAAACTTTCATATCTTTTAACCCAATTCTCGTGTGTCAGACTCCTAGTTATAGGTTTTGTTGTATATCCAGTGGGTCCACCGGTACCGCCATGCTTAGTTTGGGCCTGAGGCTCGGTTCCCGACAGTGTCCGCACATTATTGTGATGGGCCATTAACCATGAATTCTCTAGGGAACCGTTTGGTGTCCTCCATTTAGGTACAGTACACACACTAATTACGTCCGTAATTGACGGACGTATTTCGGCTGCAAGTCCCGGACCGAACACAGTGCAGGGAGCCGGGCTCCTAGCATCATAGTTATATACGATGCTAGGAGTCCCTGCCTCTCTGCAGGACAACTGTCCCGTACTGTAATCATGTTTTCAGTACGGGACAGTAGTTCCACGGAGAGGCAGGGACTCCTAGCGTCGTACATAAGTATGATGCTGGGAGCCCGGCTCCCTGCACTGTGTTCGGTCCGGTACTTGCAGCCGAAATACGTCCGTCAATTACGGACGTAATTAGTGTGTGTGCACATACCCTAAGATGTTAAAAAGGAATCTGCCTGCTCCTATTTGACTACTAACCCAATAACCGCGCAGAGTAAGGGAATTAAACATCTGTACAAACATACCTTTGTCCCCGCTAATAGACTTATTTCAGAGAAAAAGTTTTTTTTTTTCTCATATGCAAATTCTATCAAAGTGCCCGCAGGGCGGTCCCAAGCCCCATAAGTGCTTCTGCTCTCGTACATAAACCGAGTCCAATACCTCCCCCTTGATTGACTGTTCCAGCAATCGGCCGATAACAGTGACGTCGCTGAATGCTGAATCAGCGGCAACAAAGATATGTCTGTTCATATCCCCATGCGGTGATTGGTTTAGTAGCCAAAAAGGAGTTGACTGCCTTCCTTTAGGCTGGATTCACAGACAGCGTTTTGCTTCTTTTTTTACGGCGTATTTTTTTTGCTGCGGCCAGATCTTACATTTCATATGACATGTCAGAAGTTTGGATAGGTGGGGGTCCAAGCACTGAGACCCCCACCAATCGCTAGAACGAAGCAGCTGAAGCGTTCGTGTGAGCGCTCAGCCGCTTCGTTTCTGTTCTGCTTTTTCTGGAAATAAAAGTATCGTGTACGGACACAATAGAAAGTCTATGAGCCCGTACTCCGATACATCGGCTTTCCGGAAAAAGAGGCACAGAAACGAAGCAGCTGAGCGTTTACACGAACGCTTCAGCTGCTTCATTCTAGTGATTGGTGGGGGTCTCCGTGCTCGGACCCCAACCAATACAAACTTCTGACATGTCTGAAGTTTGTCGAACATTCAGCTACACATTAAGTCTATAGTGGTCAGTGGCATTTTTTCCGAACACAGGAATCTCTAGGTATGGTATTTTTTTCACAGGCTTCTCTATAGGGCTTCAAAAAACGACAAAAAAAAAACCAAAATGAAAACCACCTAAAACCCCATAAAAAATCAAAACGCATATTACATTTTAATAACACTGGTGGTTTTTTAGAAGCGTTTTTTATTAAGTAAATGGCCAGACAAATTCTGTGTGTGAAGGAGAGGAGGCCTTAACGAGCGTATTCCAAGGAAGCAATATACCTTAAATAAAAGTATATATATATATTCCAAGGCATGTTCTTATATGGTGATATTTGTACAAGCTGTGTTCATATACTGTAGTCTGCCTTAGGCTATGTTCACATCTGCGTCAGGGCTCCGTTCCGACTGAGCTTTCCGTCGGAACAGAGCCCTGACTGGCACAAACTGACACCGAAGGTTTCCGTTTCCAACACCATTGATTTCAATGGTGACGGATCCGGTGCCAATGGTTTCAGTTTGTCTCGGTTGTGCAAGGGTTCCATCGTTTTGACCGGATGAATAGCGTAGTCGACTACAACGGTTAAAACAAGGGATAGCACCCGGACGAAAAAAACTGAAGTGGGCATGAGGCCTTACTGGGTTCCCACTGCATTTTTCGTTTAGTTTTTTTGAACATGCTTTTATTTGTAAGGCCTTATTCACACAAGCGTATTTCACGTCAGTGTTTCGCGTGTGAAAACAGCGGACGTCACACGGACCTATGCAAATCAATGGGGCCATTCAGACATTCCGTGTTTTTCACGCAGCGTGGGTCCGCTGCGTGAAACTCCCTGCATGTCCTATACTTGTGCGTTTTTTGCGCATCACACACCCATTGAAGTTAATGGGTGCGTGAAAATCACGGACATCAGACGGACGCACATCCGTGTGCTGTCCATGATTCACGCAACAGTTGATAAAGAAATGATGAGAAAGAGAAAAACACCTCCTTCAGTTTATTTTGCGGGTGTAAAAAGCACGTAAAAAACTCTGACAAGCACCATACACTGATGTCACATGGAACTGCAACGCAGGAAAAACACAGCGTTTTTCACGAGCTCAAAACGGACACGTTCGTGTGAATAGGGCCTTAAACACATGTTAAAACCGCACAGCATGTACCCAGGGTGTATTCACACGGTGCAGTTTTGCCACGTTTCTTGCTGCGCAGCCGAAAACCGCACACACTTTTTGATTTTTTACTTCAGATTGATTTTAACTTCTAGGTGACAGCTGCAGTCCACAAGATTGTATGCAACACAATGTACTCATTTGGACTGCAGCTGTAGCTTAATAGTTCAAATTAATAAAAAGCACAACAAAAAGTCTAGGTGTAGCCGCGGTCCTACAATTATAATTAACGATAGATTAGAAATGTAAAACGTGTCCAATAAATTTTGGCAACAATTCAAACTATTTTAATTAATCATAAGCAATGGTTGATGGCACCATATTGTGTGACCATTGTGTTTTAAATGTGACCATTGTGTTAGAAGTCATTGCTGTGCCCCCTCAGCTCTGAGATTTACCTGGGCATTATCTGGTCAGTTGGTGGGATTTCTGGAACTATAACCTCTTGTAGTAGTGATGTACATACTGTTAACGTCGTCCATCGCTCAATCCCTGCCGGGGCCCCTCCACTGATTCAGTCTCATGGGCGAGCGGCTCACTCATAGGCAGCGGGCGTGTCCTATGCTACAGCCTGTGGGGAGGAGACAGGGGGTTGTCCGATGTGACTGTCCCAGCAATGCTAGCAGAGAACAGACCGGTGTAAAGTGTGAGGTCTTGCTGGGGAGCTCTGGATTATCTTTGCTCCAGAACCCGGACTGTACGGCTGGGAAGTGCCCTCCTGCCAAGTAAGCATTTCACTCCATAGCCGGTTGTGTCCAGGGGCAGTATTGCACTTTCTTGTTGGACTCTGTAATGAATTGCATATGAGATGCAGCTGGACACAGGCAAAGGGGGAAACCTATTTAAAGTGCCCTGTTCCCTTTATGGAACATAAATCAGAACCATTTGAGATTCAGTTGTGATGATCTTTGTTTCTCAAGAGGTTCTGCAGCAGCTGTACATGTAATATAAAAAAAAAATGCAATTAAAATCATTAGTATTTTATGTCTTATGTACCAAGGGAATCTTTATTTAAATTTTTTTTTTTAAAGATTTTTTTTTATGCCGTTCCATGAAATATAATTGTTAAAACTGAACAAACCGCTTGTAATTGTTATGTATTGTACAACAAGGCGATCAGTGTGTTGTGGCCTGAGTCAAGTTTCAGAGCTCGTCATTTCCAAAGTTCTGTGTGTCTGGGAGAATTGAGAGTTTTAGTGCTGAGCGTGCAAAATGTGAGGACCATGGAATTGTCTGATGACAATTCGACCACAGTTTCGTAGTCAAAACAATAATCATTGCATTTGTAGGGAGAATCTGATTGGCCTGAACCAACAGGAATCTGTTTTGTCTGTTAAAAAAAAAATATATCGCTGCTATGAGTGTAGTGTTGACTGACAATCGAACATATGAG
This sequence comes from Rhinoderma darwinii, assembly GCF_050947455.1. NCBI lineage: Eukaryota > Metazoa > Chordata > Amphibia > Anura > Rhinodermatidae > Rhinoderma > Rhinoderma darwinii. Next base: position 34,783,276 of record NC_134697.1, on the reverse strand, counting down.
GAGTCAATCATTGTGATTTTTGTTAGAATCAGACTGTCATTCCATAGGAAAATCCGTCTCAGCCATGTGAATAGGTGATGGTGACATGTGTAATGACCACTTAAACAAAGCTAGTGTCCTTAAATCTGTAGTATGTGCCCTTTAACCTCTGTATGGTAAGGGGCTGCTGTCCCCTAACGGCTCCGAGTTCTGTCTGCACATGATGGATGGATGTGTCTATGAAGCTGGTTCTGTTTCACATTGTAATTAATTCATAGATACTATTTATGTATTCGGATGGCACAAAAAAGGATACAAGTATATATTTCCATTCTAGGTTCCAAAAATGGGCATGGCGTAATACAGGTAATAATAATAACAACCTATTCTCGTATAGCGCCAACATATTCCGCAGCACTTTACAATCGAAGGAAGCAGCAAACATACAGAATAAAAAATATTGGAGAGCAAACATCCACGAACAATGAAATAAGAAACGGGACCCTGCCCATAAGAGCTTACAGTCTAAAGAAGACCCACTTTCAGCCATAAATGACGCTAGGGCTTCACAGCAACACTGTGTAATCCACGACTGTACGGGTATATTCAGTTGGTACGGTCAGTTACAGTGATTGCCATGGCTTTTGCTAAATTGTGGCATTTTGCCCCAATTTCCCAATAATAAAACTCAATTTGACCACACCGTCTGAATATTTCTTAAAATTGCGGTATTACTGCTTTGGTAATGATGGTCAGATACTTTACGATGGTTGCAAGACTGTTTCAACTTTTTAGCCATAGGGAAACATTAAAGCCAAGATGCGGAAATCCAATGGTTCCATGGCAAGCGAGTCCTAAAGGAATAAGTTGAGCCTTGTTGGCCAAATGTATATTCGGTAATAATTATCACTAGTATTTTATTTTAGATAGCAGCAATTATGTAATTTTATCACTCGGCATAGCCATGTGAGCTCTGGGCATAGCCAAGTCAGTTCTAGGTATAGTAGATATTAGTCTGTTAGTCTTGCAGCATTCACGAACACCCAGGGCTGCATGGGCCGTAAGCACTGGCGGCATTTGCAAAACTCCTGTCTGTTTTATTTTGTTCACGAGCATCTGCATGTCGTTTAGAACTGGAGAAGAATGAGGATATTTGTGTAATCCGTGCCAATGTCATGTGACCATGGTTTAATTCCGATCATATGAAGTTCATAGAAAAATTGAATAAGACCTCATGCTTTCACTGCTGTATTACGGCTTTGTGTTGTAGAGATATATAATATTGCCTGCAATGTAGCCATACTGTACATCTGTGGCCACACTGGTTCTACATGGAGGAATATAAAGGTTTTATCCTCGCAAACGGAATTCATGAGGTTAAAAACCTGGCATGTTCCATCGGATGCTGTATTAAATTCTCCCTCAGAAGCTTTGCTTATAGTGAAGAATAAAGTGCCTCATACGGCGGCATACAGTATATCTGCGGCTCCGTAATATGGACCAGCATGGATTCTGTGTGATTCTGTACTGGGTCCATACAAGCGGGAATGTTCATGGACCCTTAAGATCCTTTTACATCCCTCGATATGGGCCGTGAACATGAGCACCGATCAAGGAGCAGTCATGCGGACAAATGTTTGTTACTGTGACTGTTCGTCCCCATATATTTCCATCATCTCGGCAGCATGCCGGCTAGCGGCCAGTTTATTGACCGTATGAATGAGTACTTCAGCCGATGAACATGGGTTTGCTCGTTCATCGGATGATCACTGCCCTTTTTACAGATGATTTGGAACGAGTGCTCTTTCCCGGTCGTTGGTTTGTCTAAAAAGGCCTTTAGGCCCTGTTCACACAGGTAGAATTTGTCGGGGATTTCAGCGTGGATCTCGTGTCGAGCCCAATGACAATCCACAACCTATGCATGTGAATAGGGTTTCTGCAAAAGAAACGGCCGTGAAAAAAGTAGCATTCTGCACTGAAAAACTGGGGATTAGCCCCATTGAATGAAAATGCATCTCTCCTCTCATTGTAAAATGCAAATCCGACACGTGAACGAAGCCATTAATAACTATGTAATGCAAACACACACACGTTAAATATATACATAGAAAATTCCTGCAGTCTGGCATCTAGTACTTTAGACTCCAGTGCAAAGGGTAAAAACCTTGGCAGATCCGCTGCAAAATCTGCAAGTAACACATGGATTTTTCACAGATTTCCAGCTGATTTAAGTGTGTACGTGGCCTAAGAGTCCTGCATACGGTGGAGTTGTGTGCACAGAGCCTTTACATGGCACGTTAAGTCCCTACAGCTCCGTACCACAGCAGCGTACTATAGAGAGATTCTTTACTAAAGACATTTCACCGTTGTTTTTTTTTTTCTGTATGACTCTGACAGTCCTTTGTATGGCTCCATATGAGACATACGGAGGTACAGTAGTGCCGCATAGACCACGGGTGCTGTATTATTGCTCTGCACAACTCAGAGTTTGTAGGGAAAAGTAATATGGCAGTGTGCATGAGGCCTAAGAGTTATGGTACAGTAACATATTTTACTTGGCTGGAGGCTCTACTCATACTGGGGGGTTTATATAATAGTTTAGAATATCTTTTAATTCAGCACTTATCAGATACCATATAGATTTTTTTTTTTATTGCAGTAATTCAAGTCTACTTTGTCCACAAACCTCCTCGGGCCAGTTATGTGACCGTTCTCTGATTGAAGCTTTTTCTTTGCTGGAAATGCAGCTTTACAGCCAGTGGCAACTCATCGTTTTAAATGCTTTCAAAGTTGTGGGAATCTGCCAGAATGTAGTAGAACCATTAGGAGAGGCCATTGCCCGAGGCCGTTCTACTAGACTTATTGCCGTCTCTAATTTTTATAACTATTCATTGCTGATTTTTTTTTAATTTTTTTATTCCAAATAGAATAATGGCATCATCCAATGCATACTATATATTATTCTATGAAAAACACTGGGTGAAGGGCTTAGGGAAAAAATCTGACATGGGTCCGTCCTCCTGGTGCCAGTTTATACACTTTAGATAGCTGTCTCGACTCTCGACAGCTATTCCTCCTGACCCCCCAATACACACACGTGCTCAGCTCGTGCGTGTGTTCTCAATGGAGAGCGTGGAATACGCTGCTGCCTGACAACGCTGATGGAAGCTTATCAACCGTGAGAACAAAAACTTGGCCGTGTCGGAATTCAACATGCCCAATATTTTTTATTTTTCCCTCTGATATGTGGCATCAGGACACCACATATAAACATTAAAATCTCAGCCGGGTGGGTTCAGCCGATGGAGGGTATTGGAAACTTTACTAGCTCCCTTGAAAGGAGGTGCAATAATGTCCATAAGAAAGAAATCTGGTGGCTGAATGGTCGTTCAGCGGACAGCGATCTTCTCGGACTTCCCTTTTTGTTATTCCTATTGGAGATTGAAGATAAGTGGCAACATCTTTGATAATGATTTTATCAAGGCAGAAATAGACATACATCCCCTTTGCCCATGTCGCTGTATAACAATGCAAGTGATTCCATGAAGAGATTTTTTACTGCTCGGCAGCGATGTAAAAACTTAATAGATTTATAATATCTGAACTAGTGACCTGGATGAGGAATGTAACGTTAAGGTGGTCATACACTTTAGATAGCCGTCAGCTGAACTAGCTATTCCTTCTGACTTCCCCTATATGCATGCTTGGGTCGGTTATCACTAAGGAGATGTGAATAAGCCGCTGATAGACACCTCTTGCAGCGGCTTATCTCCTGCAGGGACAAAGGATCAGATATGTTGAAATCCAACATGCCTGGTCCTTCTTTCTCCTGACATCTGCCGTCAGAGGAGAGTCGGGATACCCCCCCAAACACGTTAGTTAGTTAGTCGGCTGGTCCTTAGTTCGCAAGTAGCAGATTTGCTGCAGACGTTTTCTGCAGACAGTCCAGAGAAATCCGCAGCGGCAAATTGTGCAGATTTTGTTGTGGATTTTTCTCTGGAAAACCATCGAACTACTAAAATAAAAACATAATATTAACCTCCACTGGCGCTCCTTTGGCTACACTTACCTGTTGAAATATCATCCACTTTGCTGCTACTGTATTCCACTGCAGAATTTCCGGCCACAAGTGCGGATGGAAAATCTGCATCAAATCCGATGTGTGAATGTAGCCTAGAGGCCCTTTCACATGATTGGACAATAGTTTCCGATCAATGCCCTGTTCAAACAGGGCAGCAATCAGCCTACAAACGAGCCAATACTCGTTTGTCGGCTGATCGGATCTTCAGTGCAGCCAGAAAAGTGGTTGCTTGTTGGCAGCGATTCTTCCTGTGTAAACGGGATGTGTTGCCATCGCCATGTATGGTCGATCGCCGTTCATTTACCGGACAGAAAATGTCCCAGTGTAAAGGGGCCTTTAGACTGATGATCTTATGACACAGAAAGCTGTACTCGCATAGATAACCTTTCATGGTAGCTTAGAGTTGACATTTTACTGCCGTTACTATCAGTTTACCTCTCTTCAAAGAATACTATTGAAAGCAATGGTAATTCTAATGGAATCATTGCTTTCCACTTAATGTATCGATCCTCTCTTCCTCTGACGGAGGAGAGGTAAACTGATAGTAACGGCAGTTGTCTCTGAGCTAGTGGGCTATCATGTCTTCTATACACTGCTCACATAGAAGAGAATCCTGCACTCATATCACATATATAAAAGCTGCAGCAGCATGGAGGAGATTGCACAGCAGTGATGGGCTGTGTAGCTCTTAATCCTGCACTTAGGTGAGGTATAACCCTAGAATTACTAGATATACTGAAAGCTGCTGCAGAGTCTGTCTCTGCCTCTCTCTCTCTCTGCTTCACCTCCCCTTCCCCTCTCCATTGACTTCTATGGGCAGCTGTAACCTGATCCTTCAGTGAGCTGATAGTCAGTCTGTCTTGTTTTGAGGAGACTGATATAGCAGTTAGGCTTCGTTCACATCCGCGTGAGGGTCCAGTTCTGACGTTCCGTCGGAGCTTCCCGTCAGAACGGGACCCTGACTGAAACAAACGGAAACCATGGGTTTCTGTTTGCATCACCATTGAAATCTGGTGCCAATGGTTTCAGTTTCTCAGTTGTGCAAGGGTTCCGTCAGAATAGCGCAGTCGACTACGGTTTGATTCCGTCAAAACGATGGAACCCTTGCACAACTGAGACAAACTGAAAACGTTGGCACCGGATCCATCACCATTGAAATCAATGGCAATGCAAACAGAAGCTTTTGGTTTCCGTCAGGGTCCCGTTCTGACGGGAAGCTCCGACCGAACGTCAGAACGAGACCCTGAGGCATATGTGAACGAAGCCTTAATTAAGAGTGAGTAAAAGTTAGCAGGGGAGGAGCCTAATAAGTGGAGTAAAGGAGGTATTTTTAACTAAGATATAATGCAAAGTTTCTTATTTGTTTGTACTAATGATTTATGCAAAGATTGTTGAAAAGTTAGAGAACATTTCCGTGTTCCGAACAATCACTGTGGTCGTTTCGCTGTTTGTAGGTTCACCCTGGAATAAATGACGTAACTCCTCGTTGAGCCTTTGCTGTACATTATTGACCAGATATTATAGATTTTCCTTTCTTTGCTAAGGTCATAGTTCTACAAATGACTCCTGTATTCCGGTACACTAGGTTCTGGCTTTTTGTCTGTAGATTTTGGCTTCTTCACACAGGTGTTTGTATTCTTATCTTCACTACATTATTGAACAGAGAAGATGGATTGAGTTCATTGAACTTTCTGCCTATTCGGTAACCATACACATATGCGGGCACGTCAGTATCAAATGACAGTAGATCACCTTGTACTTTCCCATCCCATCGTATGTTTAAATGGCTTCCTGTGAAATTGTCCATAATGGGGGACATTTACTAAGATATTTTTCAACATGGTGCACCCCTGCTGAGGAATCCGGCGTACAGGTAGGCTAGATTCACACGACCGTAGCCCACTTCGGACGTAAAAAACTGCCGTTTCCTACGGGTGGACCCGTGTGGGATGCGTTGTCACAGATCCCCCACGGACTAGGGTCTATGGAGGGATGTGTGACACGCAGGAAAATAGGACGTGTCCTATTTTTCAGCGGACCGTTCACATGCTCCGTTGACACAACGGCCGTGTGAACGCCCCCATTGAAATACATGGGTCCGTGTGGCGGCCGTTGTTTAAACAGATCGCATGGACGAGATTCACGAGCTTGTGAATGAGCCCTTATAAAAAGGGCTTTGTTTATATTCGTGCGTCGTATTCCTCAACAAAGTGTGCACAATGTTGAGTAAAATGCATGTTTCAAGGTTTCACCTGGCATTGTTTTCCACCACTTTTCTCTTAAGAAAACATAGTAAGGCCCGCGGCACACGACCGTAGTTTTCAGATCTACATTTTGGGTTTTGCAGACCCGTTCATTTCTATAGGACACGGACTCCCTTCCGTATATTTACGAATGTGTGTTCGGTCCGTAGAAATGTTCTACATTTTGCGGATCATGTCGTATCCTTGTCCGTAATTGTGACACGGACTCGCCCATCGAAGTCTATGGGCACTTTCGCAATTGCAGACTGCTATGGATGTGTATCCGCGTCTGTGGATCCATACTGGCGGACAGTAAAAATTCTTACGGTCATGTGCATGAGCCTTAAATCTGTAAAGTGCAACTGTGAAGCCTCGCCTACTTTTTCTAAGACGGGTTAAGGCCGAATTCAGACAAACGTGGCGAAACTCAGATGTGAAAAACTGCTGTTTTTCACATCCGAGTTGCACCTGTGCGAGTCCAGTTTTCACGGATACCCATGGACTTGAGTCTATTGAGGGATCCGTGGAAATGGAAGAAAATTGGACATGTTCTATTTGTCAACGGACCCTTCACACGATGAAACCACGGGCGTGTGAACGGCCCCATTGAAATACATGCCTCCATGTGACGGCGATTGTATTAACAGTCGTCACACGGCTAAACACCGGAAAAGCTAAATAGCTGGTGCAACTGTTAGATCATGGTCAGATGGTGGATTTGGCGCAGATTTTTCCAGCAGATTTCACCCTTTTCAATGCCAAAACCTATACCTGTGGATCTTGATGCTTGTCTGAATGTAGTCTTATGCTGCTGTCCAGATTGAAGGAATCAAGTCTGGAATAAGAATCCCCCCCCCCCCCAGCGCTGCAAGCTTATTTTTAGAACACGTGCGCTCCCTTAGGGAGCAATTCCAATAACCGCTTAGTTAGAAATTGTATGTGTATGATTTTTTTTTTTCCTAATATATTAGAATAGTTCAACAAAGGTCATCCTACGTTATAACATCTGGAGCTGACAATTAATGTAATATACTATGTTGACCTATTGGTATGAGCAGTCCATGCCTGGGATGAATGGACATCCTGCAGGATGTGTAAAAAGCATGAGTGTTGTAGCTATAAACCTATTATAATGAATGTATTTTTCTTTTTGGGAAGGTCCGTCATTGAAAGGTATTTATACACAAGTGATTTCAGAGCCCTAGTGTTACAGCTCAGGGCGTGCCTTAAAATTATACTCCATGAACATCACCTTTACATCGTGATTATGTAACATACTGAACAATGCCAAGTTTTCCAACAATAGTAGTTACAGGTGCACTGGTCTATGAGAACTATTGGAATCACTGTGTTTGGCTAAAAAAATGCTCTTCGATGTAATCCTGAGACAGATTGTCCTGAAGGGCTATGGTCTCAAATCTGTGGTCCTCCAGCTGTAGAAAAAACTATAACTCCCAACATGCCCTGACGTCCTGTGGTCACATTCCCACATGGGGGCCGGGCTGCACTACTAGGTACAACCGCCTGTATGGGTAAGCCGCTGTGCGTGCTGGTGTGCTGTGAGCCGTTCATTCTGCAGATCGGCAAAGTATCATGGGGTCAGATCCTCATTGATGAAATATCAATGACCTATCCTAAATAAGGATAAACCATCAAGCGACCGTTGCAAAAAATTGGATCTAGTGGAATCTTTTTGATGATCAGGAGTTCGCGTGCAACTTTTCTTTGTATAGGAAATCATTAAAGACTTGGTGTGCAATTTTACCCGGGCTCGTGGGTGACGCCATGTAGCCCTAGACTTATTTTGATGGAAATACTTCTGTATTTGATATGTATCCGTGATTTGGCAATGTAAAATACAGCTACAAAGCTCTTACAGGACACTGACGAAATACAGATCTTAGAGACCTAAATACAAAGGTAAATTCAGACGCTGCAGGTTGTGATGTAATACTAATACCTTGTGCAGCTATAGTAAGATTATAGGTTACGGACAGGTAATATATTGTATGTCACTGAAAGAGGTGCCGCACATGGTTCGGGCCCATGCACATGGCTTTATTGCTATGTATGGACTCCATATGTTCGACATTGCATTGGGGTTTACGGCTCCTACTAAAGAGCTGTATGGGCTTCGTGCACAGGGCTCTGCCGTGTGCATGAACCCTTGTACAAAGGCAAAGACTTCCCACTTACCTGCCCAACTAAACTGAACATGACTAATGATAAATATTAATAAATAGTGTGCTAAGTCTATAGGTAAGACAACAGTGGCGTCCAAAACACTGAGCCAACATGCCGATTTACTACATGTCAATTCAGTGTTTAAATAATTAATGATTGCAAAAAATTACCGGACAATAACAATCATTTAAACACTGTGCCATTTTGCAGTGAAACTGCCCGGCGGCAGCTGCATGTGGCCTTAACCTAATGGTCTTTTTACACTGGCCAATTATTGGGCGAACGAGAGTACACAGAACGCTCGTTCCCGATAATAGGCCGGTGCAAACAGGGCAGCGATCAGCCGATGAACTGATCGTATCGTTTTAAATGCTCAAAATATTATCGTTGGCAGCAAATCTCCCTGTGTAAACGACGTGATAGAAATGTATGGGGACGAGCGATCGGAGTAATGAGTGCTCGTCCCCATACTAGCTCTTTATGAAAGACGCAAATGAGGGCCGATCAACGAGCGGTCCAGTTGGCACCGGCCACGTCAGGCCGTGTAATATCATCTTTAGTGAATAGGGAAAACCATGATCAAGAACATCATTCTACGGAGTATAACCAGTCGGTGTAAAAGTACCTTTAGTTTTGGGTGGAGCCCATAGAATACATTCTGGTAGCAGCTGTTTGTTTTTCTGAATGGAACAAGGTTATATCCGATGAATGATTCAAGTCATATGACTGTCGCTAGAGGTGAGTCGGGCACTTTGTGACTCTGTAAATCTTTATTTTACAGCACTAAATCAAGATCATTATCAGAGAACTGTAAAAAGACAAGTCTACAATAGGGGTCTCTAACCGGTGGTCCTCCAGCTGCCGCCATGCTGGGAGTTGTAGTTTCACAGCAACTGGAGAGCCACAGATTGGAGACCACTTATATGAAGTAATCCGTAAATGGTTTAACTGACAGCTACCTTATGTGTATGGACGGTTTTGAGACCTTGTCTCGGACAAAGCTCAATCTGATGACCGTTTTTACATAGTTTCAAAACTTGTTCCCTCAACAACATTGATAAATTGTTGCACCGCCACATAGAAAATGAGCACAATGGTGTGCACAAGAGCATGGCAATCCAGGGCACCCCTGGTGGTGAGGGCTATTACTACGCATTTAGGTTTGGCTTAGCAGATTCCGTGCTCACAGAGATTGTTCATTGAAATTAGTCATTTATTCTAAAGGATGTCAAAACTAAGGAATAATTACTATTGGAAAATCCAGTTTTCTCCAAAGTTTTCCTTTAAATAGAGTAATAAATCTGGTGCTTTACAGCAGACCCCCAAATCTTACTCTCTTGGCTAAAACATTCCCTTTAGTATAAATATAAATTTCACGAATATCATGTTTTGCATATGTTTTAGGATGTTTATGCAATATTTACTAATATGGTCTATATGTTTTAAAAATGATTACATATTGGGTAGGAGATTATTTTAGCGTATCGGATTTGATGCTGCAAAAATTCCTTCTAGATTTGGATCCATCGTTCAGACACTGTGCAGCCGTGCTCTACCAACGTGGTCTTTACGAGCATCACAGAACACCCTGTTGGTTCTCTTCACTGCAGGGTAAGCCAATTTGGTTATCTCTGTAATTAATAAATGCACCTCTATACGCTTCTTAAGTCTGGCGTCTCCCTTGTTCTGTCACTTTAATGCAGATAGAGTAACGAGAGCGTTGAGCTGTGATGATCAGTGACTCTAATTCATGATGCTCATGAACAAGTGACAGCTGGCAACGAGGGAACTGCTTACTCTGCATTTAATGCATGACTTATCTGATATTGTATTTCTGTCAGTCACTGAAAAACATCCCATACAGTAAGTGACCAAAAGGCGTTATATTCTGCTTTATTACTGTATAAAAATAAAATATACATATTTGTAACTCCTTAGTTTGCACCATCCTGAGTGAAGGGTTAATATAATCTGGTCATGACAAGTTAAACAATAACCTAACGTGCCTGCGTTCTTTCAAAAACTGCACCACACCTGTTCACAGGTTGCATGTGGTATTGCAGCTCAGTCCATTTCACTGCAACATGACCAAGCTGCAATACCAGAAACAACCAGTGGGCAGATGCGGCAATTTTTGTGGAAGAATGCAGTCATGTTTTTCTAATCTTGTACAACCCCTTTAAGTTATAGAATAACACTTTTCTTAATGAAGCCAGGGTGCCAGAATGGTTTATTTTAAGAAAATGTCCACCTTTGCAACAATTTTTTTTTTCTTTTTATTGCTAAAAGCATCTAAAATGAAAAATGAAGCAACTTTTCAAATAATCTCTATTAAAAATGTCCCACCGTTCTTTGTCTACAGCTCCGATGCAGACTATGGTAACAGACAACAAACAAACCCTGTGTAGTCCAGTCCTTCAGCCTTACGTGCGTTTATCTGTACCCTACGTCCTGCTGACCCAACAAATGTATTGGCAGGTAGTAGGGGGCAGATGGAAGAAAGAATAGCTGTAGGATCAGACTACACAGAGTTTGTTTGTAGTCAGTTACCATGGCGACATAGCGGTCTGTATAGAAACTGTAGACACAAAATAAAGAGACTTTTTTTTAATCAAGATCATGTGCAAAGTTGCCTTCTTTTTATTTTAAATGCATACAAGGAGTAGGTTTGCTTCATATGCGCTTTATTTTCATGTCTCAATGAATAAACTGGGAGGTTCCACCTTGTAGCAAATTACTAGCACTGTGTAGGATTTACAGATCAACAGGCCAGTCTGGAAGGACCAGTCATACAGGACGTTCATTTACATTTCAATCATTGGCCTTTCTATTGTACTGATAATTCCATTCACATTATACTGATCCTTATGCAGCATAAATCTGTATGTTCTAGAAGGATCCAGCAAACTACCTAATATATAGATTATGGTTTAGACTGAAGGTTTTACCAGAAAGTGGTAATAAACTAGATGGCAGGCTTACTTTACCAAGTTCAAACTTTTATTTAAATAGGAGCTACTTTTAAATGTAGGAATCTTCCAGGATAACCAGCAGTCTAAGGCCCCATGCGGCTGACAGTCCGCTGACAGTCCGCTGACAGTCCGCTGACAGTCCGCTGACAGTCCGCTGACAGTCCGCTGACAGTCCGCTGACAGTCCGCAGCCGCCCGACCCGAAAATCACGGCCGTGCACACGGCTACGGTCGTGTGCATGAGGCCTAAGGCATCATATACATGACCGTGATATACGTCCGTGCGACGCGCGTGCTTTTCACGCGGGTCGCACGGACCTATACAAGTCTATGGGCCAGTGCAGACAGTCCGTGAGTTTTGCGCAGCGTGAGTCCGCTGCGTAAAACTCACGACATGTTCTATATTTCCCCGTTTTTCGCGCATCATGCACCCATTGAAGTCAATGGGTGCGTGAAAACCACGCAGGTCGCACGGAAGCACTTCCATGCGAACTGCGTGGTTCGCGCAACAGCTGTCATTCTCTGAATGTAAACCGAAAAGCACCACGTGCTTTTCTGTTTACAAACATCCAAACGGAGTGTCAAAATGATGGCGGCTGCGAGAAAATCTCGCAGCCGCGCATCATACACTGATGACACACGCAGCTGTTAAGTGCATTTTGCGCACGCAAAACGCACACGCTCGTGTAAATCAGGCCTAAAGACAATATGTCCAGCTTCACGCATGACCACCACCTTGGGGGTCCCAAAGTTATACTGAGTTGAACATAAATCACCGTAGAACCCTATGGAGAACTAAGCTCCGTTCGGTAGAGCCATGGGGGTCCGGATTTTGGGGCCGTAATACAGATGATAGAATATGGCCACGTCACTGCTGTGTATATAAAGTGCATTCACACATAGAGGTAAAGCAGGCTCTGAAAACCACACTGTAGAAAAGAGAACTGAATTATCAGACTGTATATTATCGGAAGCTGGATTAAAGGAATTCTAAGTCTTAACTCCAGGCCAAAATGTTTAAATTCCACTTTTGGGCAGAATTCTGGAACTCTTACCAACCGCCCCCCGCACTCAGTTTCCTTTACTAGGTTTCTGCACAAGTCCGAGTGGACCAAGACAATGGAGAAACTTGGGAGTGTGCTGTTAACTGCTTTCCCACTGCATTATAAGAGCTCAGAGAATATGTCTGACAACAAGCTTGTTGACTGTTTCCAATGACAACCAGTACAAGTGTCCGTTCACACGTTTCGTAACTACTGCGCATTTTCCACAATGGAATTCATTGTGGAAAATCAGCAGAAAATACAGTAGCAGCAAAGTGGATGAGAGAAAACAAATCTCATCTACACACTGCGTAAATACTAAGCAAAAAAAAAAAAAGCTTTGAAACTGACCTGCCCGGTGCAATTTTATTCTTCAGCATGTCAATTGTATTTGCGGAAATGCTGCTTATTTATTGCGAGTTTTCACCATTGAATTCAACGGGGAGGTAAAACCCGCAACATGTCAGTTGTTGCGTTTTTTTGGCGGCTGGTTCGCTGCGATTCCGCTGCAAAAAAATGCAACTCGGGAAAAAAATATATATTATACTTACCCAGAAGTCTGTTTCTTTCTCCTGGCTGGCCCCCTGGGATGACGTTTCATCCCATGTGACCGCTGCAGCCAATCACAGGCTGTAGCGGTGGTCACATGGGATGAAACGTCATCCCAAGAGGCCGGCCTGGATGACGTCAGAGGGCTGACCTCCAGGGATGACTCTTCATCCGTGTGACCGCCGCTTTGGTTAGTGGGGGCCCGGGACCCCTGGTGAGCACTGTGCCGCTTTGTTTCTGATCGGCTTTACTCGGAAGGCTGAGCGAGCGGTGTACGGTCTCCTAGACATTCTCTGTCGGTCTCAGTGCTCGGACTCCCACCGATCAAAACTGCCACTATGACATTTTTAGACTTTAAATAAAAAAACAAAAAAAAAGTTTAGTTACCCTTTAACTTGCATAATTGAGATTAAAATAGATATGATATCTATATTTTGTATAATGTTATATTTGCCATACCCCAGGTTGAAAGCGTACACCGAGGATCGTATTGACTTTTCCGGTCTTCATTCCACTACATACATATTTTGGCCCCTTCTGCAATTTCCAACACCTGCCTATTTTCTGTTGCTTTGCACCTCCGAAGTGTGAGAAGGGCCATAAACCTGGAACACCATGAAAATCCTGCTTTCTATTTCTGTACAGTTTAATACAAAGGAGACTTTGTATCATAGCACCTCGCTCGCCGTAATGGGTTACAGGTTTTAAGAAAGCCCCATCAGGAGCCATTCCCGAGCTGCGTGTAATGTGAGCACAGTGGATTTGGAGGAGGTGCTGCCCCGGAGAGCTTGCTTTGAATTCAATGACCAGGTTATTAATTACCAAGACAGCACACAGTGATAACACTTATCATTCCGGTAACGCTCACAGCGATCAGTATGCAGCATCCCTCATTAATGATAACCACATCTCTATTCACTTTGATCAATTTATTTGATCTTACTGTTTATATTCGCTATATCTTTGTTGACCTATTTCTCTGTTCGTTCTGAGCTTTCTGGTTAATGACTAAAATACCAAAACAACTGTATCACCAATTGACGATCTAGAAGGTGGATTGGCGCTTGTTTATCTCCATATTTATAGAGCAGCGGTGGGAATGTATGGGGATGGACAATTGTTAATACGATCGTTCGTCCTCATACATTTGCATCTTGTCGGTAACACATCCCCTGTTTACATGGGGAGATGCGCTGCTAATAAGGCTCTGTTCACATCACCGTCTGTGTTCCGCTGAGGGGTTCCGTCAGAGGTTTTTGTCGGGTTAACCCCTCAGCGGAAAGGCAAACGGAAACCTCAGCTTCCGTTTCCCTCGCCATTGATATCAATGGTGACGGAAACTTACCGAAACTTAGCTAATGGTTTCCGTCTGTCACCGATGTGACGGGGTTCCATTGTTTTGACGAAATCAATAGCGCAGTCGACTGCGCTATTGTATATTGTATATTGATCTGTTTACACAAGGCAATGATCTTGAACGAGCATTGGTACAAGTGCTCGTTCGCCTGATCATTGGTCCGTGTAAGGCTATGTTCACACAGGGCTGATATGCTGCGTAAAAGCACATCGCAATGCCCTGGGCGCCGCAGGGAATTCCAGACGAAAAACTGGCACCAAATTGTGGTGCAGTTTTTCGTCCGGAATGTCCTCTGCGGGATAAGCTGCATGTGGGAAAAAACAGCAAAACACATACTTACCCCGTGATGTCCTGCAGACTGGCCTCCTGGGATGACATTTAAAGAGGCTCTGTCACCAGATTTTGCAACCCCTATCTGCTATTGCAGCAGATAGGCGCTGCAATGTAGATTACAGTAACGTTTTTATTTTTAAAAAACGAGCATTTTTGGCCAAGTTATGACCATTTTTGTAATTGTGCAAATGAGGCTTGCAAAAGTCCAAGTGGGTGTGTTTAAAAGTAAAAGTCCAAGTGGGTGTGTTTAAAAGTACAAGTCCAAGTGGGCGTGTATTAGGTGCGTACATCGGGGCGTTTTTAATACTTTTACTAGCTGGGCGCTGTGAAGAGAAGTATCATCCTCTTCTCTTCAGAACGCCCAGCTTGTGACAGTGCAGATCTGTGACGTCACTCACAGGTCCTGCATCGTGACGGCCACATCGGCAGCAGAGGCTACAGTTGATTCTGCAGCAGCATCAGCGTTTGCAGGTAAGATCGACTTACCTGCAAACGCTGATGCTGCTGCAGAATCAGCTGTAGCCTCTGGTGCCGATGTGGCCGTCACGATGCAGGACCTGTGAGTGACGTCACAGATCTGCACTGTCACAAGCTGGGCGTTCTGAAGAGAAGAGGATGATACTTCTCATCAGAGCGCCCAGCTAGTAAAAGTATTAAAAACGCCCCGATGTACGCACCTAATACACACCCACTTGGACTTTTGCAAGCCTCATTTGCATAACTACAAAAATGGTCATAACTTGGCCAAAAATGCTCGTTTTTTTAAAATAAAAACGTTACTGTAATCTACATTGCAGCGCCGATCTGCTGCAATAGCAGATAGGGGTTGCAAAATCTGGTGACAGAGCCTCTTTAATCTTGTGACTGATACAGCCTGTGATTGGCTGCAGCGGTCACATGGGATGCAACGTCCTACCAGGAGGCCGGCCTGGACAAAGAAACACAGAATTCTGGGGAAGTATAAGATTTTTATTTTTTTTAATGAGTTGTGTTTTTTGCTGCGGAATCGCTGCCTTTTCGCCGCAAAAAATAAAATCGCAACATCTGCTATTTGTTTCAGGTTTTACCTCCCACTGAATTCAATGGGGAAAACCTGAAATACAAAAGCAGCGATTACGCAAATCCAATTGACATGCTGCAAATTAAAAAACCGCACCGCATGGTCAATCTCCGAGCGTTTTTTTTCCACTTATTTACGCAGCGTGTGGATGAGATTTGTTCAAATTTGCCGCTACTGTATTATGCTTTGGATTTTCCGCAATGGATCCGCAGTATTTACGCTACATGGGAACTTACCATTTAGTTAATGGCAATTTTTCATGCGTTTTTTTGAGCCAAAGCCAGAAATGGATTCTAAAGAAATGGGAAATAAATATAGAAGGGACTTCTCCTTCCTGCTGGATTTACTTCTGGCTTTGGCCCAAAAAACTGCATTGGAAACTGAAGTGGGGTTTTTTACAAAAAATTGTGTGCGTGAAACAATCCCAGCACACCGTTTTGGGTGCAGTTATTGATGGTAGCGGACTCAAAAGCCTTGTTTTTCCAAAGCGTGAAAATATGCTGCAAATCAGATTTCTCAATTTCTTGTGTTGCAGAATATTTTACAAGGCAAATTTGCCACATGTGACTGAACCCTTAAGTTCCTATTACACCACCCAATATAGGCCGTGAAAACTAGCACCAATCAACGAGACGGCTCGTTGATCGGCGCTCTCGTTTTCTCCTTTAAAAAGGAGCTATGTATAGAGACGAGTACTCGTTACCCCGATCGTTCGTCCCCATACATTTTCATCATGTCGGCAGCGTGTCTCCCTGCTGCCGACAACAATGATTTTTAATAAAAGAGCAGATCAGTCGATGAACGAGAGTTTGCTGGTTCATCGGCTGATCGTTGCCCTGTTTATACAGGGCAATGATCGGGAACGAGCCTCCATATGAACGCTCATTTGTCTTATCATTGGCCAATGTAATAGGGCCTTTAAGCCCCTATTACACCGGCCCAATTTGGCCATTGCAGCGAGTGCTGATAAAGGAGACTGGTCATTGATTGTCACTAGTTTGCTCCTTGTATGGGGACAAGCGGTCATTACGCCGATGGCTCGTCCCCATCCATTATCATCACGTCTGCATCGCGTCTCCCTATTTACACAGGGAGATGTGTTGCCGACAACGATAATAGTTCTGTTTTTTAAAACTATACGATCAGCAGATGAATGAGAGTTTGCTCGTTCATCTGCTGATCGTTCCCCTGTTTACACAGGGCGATTATCAGCAACGAGCGTTATATGAACGCTTGTCTTCCCGATAATTGCTGAGTGTAAAAGGGCCTTTAGTTTTTACACATACCTTTCCTTCGGTCTACTATGGTCTTTGACTAAAAAACTGCATGTGTCGTTTTAGCCTAAGGTCCTGTTTACACCTTGTTTTTTGTTTGTTTGGCATACATATACACACCGGTTAATTCATCCTAAATATACGCTAAACATATATCCTCAACGTATGCAACTACACAGTTGAGTCACCCTATTATGACCACCTCCCAGTTTTGACATCGGCAGCATGTGGCTCATGAAGGAAGTGATGTGTCGTGAGTTGGCTTGGTGGGTATATGTGGTGTGTGATAGACTGTCTGAACACATATCACTCGTTTCCATGGGTAAAAGGGGTGATTTTTATCAGTTGCAAAAAGGGATGATTATTGGCTTTCGGGCCAAGGGTAGCAGTGTTTTTCAAACAGTGCAGTGTGCGAACTGTGCATGTTGTGCTGTGGTGAAAATGTATCGTGAGTCGACAAATGGCACTATTGGGAATAACAGACGTGGTAAATGCGGAGTACTATGGGCCATTGATGTGGGAGGTGAACATCGGCTACGAAGGTGCGCGAGGGCCGAACGACACGCTACAATGAAGCAGTCCCACAGTGGGGCTCCAAAGTAGACTGATGGTCACTGGTCCTATGCTAACAAAGGTGCATCGGAAAACGAGGCTTCAATTTGCACGGCAGTATCGGATTTGGACCACTGATGATTGACAAAGTATTGCCTTCTCCGATGTCACGTTTTCTGCTTCATCGAACGGATGGAAGTTGCTGTCAGGTGAGAAATTTCAGAGAACAAACACCCTGCAACCATTGCTGGAAGAAAACAAGCTGGCGGTGGCAGCGTCAGGCTGGGTTCACACGACCTATTTTCAGGCGTAAACGAGGCGTATTATGCCTCGTTTTAAGTCTGAAAATAGGGCTACAATACGTCGGCAAACATCTGCCCATTCATTTGAATGGGTTTGCCGACGTATTGTGCAGACGACCTGTAATTTACGCGTCGTCGTTTGACAGCTGTCAAACGACGACGCGTAAATTGACTGCCTCGGCAAAGAAGTGCAGGGCACTTCTTTGCAACGTAATTTGAGCTGTTCTTCATTGAACTCAATGAAGAGCAGCTCAAGATTTACGAGTGTCGAGGAGGAGCTTTTACGGCTGAAACGAGGCAGCTGTTTTCTCCTGAAAACAGTCTGTCATTTCAGCCGTAAAAGCCTCTCATCGTGTGCACATACCCTTATGGTCTGGGGAATTTTATCATGGCATTCTCTGGGCGACTCATCCATGTGGAAGGCACTCTGAACTGATTTGGGTATGAATCAATCGTTGTAGATCACGTCCCTCCATACGTTCTGTTTGTCTTCCCTGGGGCAGATGGAATCTTCCAGTAAGACAATGCGACATGTCACGTGGCTAGAAATGTCCGACAGTGGTTGGAAGAGCACGACCAAGACTTCCAAGTACCTCCCTGGCCCCCTAATTTGCCAGACTTGAACCCAATTGAGCATCTGTGGGACCACCTCGATTGTCTTGTTCGCTGTATGGATCCTCCCCCACGTACCCTCCAGCAAATGTGGGATGCACTGCAGTCAGCATGGCTCCAGATACCTGAGACAATCTACCAGCTCCTTATTGAGTCACTCCCAGCCCGTCTAGCTGCTGTCCATTCTGCACACGGCGGTTACTCTGGATATTAGCTGGTGGTCCTAATATAATGACTCGACGATGTATATGTCTTTTAAGTTCTCTGTCAACTACACTTATACAGTAAAAGAAAGGTATACCGTTGCATGCCACTCTTTTGGCATACATCGGATCCATCGAAGTCTATAGACACATTCGGAGTATGTTGGCATTTCATAGTGTATTTGCCGAATGTGCATTGCAACGCAGTGTGAATATAGCCTTCGTTGGCCATACATGTGTAATAGCATTTGGCTAACAGCTATTGCCTAAAACCCCACCATAAATATGCATTTTTGACAGCCAATGTGCATGTTGGTTTCATTGGGGAGATGGTGATAAGTCGATGCCAGATACCTCTTGCTTTTCATCCACGGGAACAAAGGATCACCATGTTAAAATCCAGGCCCCCATACACCTGAGATCACTGGTCCGTCCCGCTGAAATGGGCAGGTTTGGACGATTTTATTAAATGTGTATGGCCAGCTTTACGCAGACCAGGCAGTCCGAGAGGGAGCAAGGGAATGTAACGCTTAAAGAGGCTCTGTCACCAGATTATAAATGCCCTACCTCCTACATAATCTGATTGCCGCTGTAATGTAGAAATCTCGCGTGATCACGTTGTGCTGTGACATACACCCACATTAACTTTATTGAAGTGTCTTGAGAGTGAATAGACATTGCCTCCAGCCAGGATGCGATATCTGTTCACACTCCCGACACTTCGATAAAGTTTCTGTGGGACTTACTCACACAGCACAGCGTGATCTCATGAACTCATCATAGGGCGTTCTGGGCCCATGGCCGCCCAAAGTACAATGTAGTTTTGTCGCGAATCGCAGCAAAAACCATGACAAAACGGCATTGTATATGTCCTGCAAAAGGACTTTTAGACATAAGGTCACATGACCTCATCTCTGAAGTTCTTACTACTGTTTAGAGGGCCTTTAGCAGCAGCAAAATTCCACAGAGAAGACTGAAGTGAGCTGCTATGTAAGTATAAGGGCATGGATTTGTTTAAGGGGGTCTGTGTTTAGGGAGCCTGGTTTGGGGACTGTATTTAGGACGTTTGGTGTCTGTATTTGTTTAAAGAGGCTCTGTCACCAGATAAGTGCCCTATCTCCTACATAATCTGATCGGCGCTGTAATGTAGATAACAGCAGTGGTTTTTATTTTCAAAAATGATCATTTTTGAGCAAGTTATGAGCAATTTTAGATTTATGCAAATTAGTTTCTTAATGACCAACTGGGTGTGTTTTTACTTTTTACCAACTGGGCGTTGTACAGAGGAGTGTATGACGCTGACCAATCCGTGACCAATCAGCGTCATAGACTTCTCATTGTTGTCTATTAAGAAACTAATTCGCATAAATCTAAAATTGTTCATAACTTGCTCAAAAATGATCGTTTTTAAAAATAAAAACCACTGTTCTCTATATTACAGCGCCGATCAGATTATGTAGGAGATAGGGCACTTATAATCTGGTGACAGAGCCTCTTTATTAACTATGCAAAATTACATTTCCGTTCTCTCATATGTCACAGCGCTAGGTGTAAACACAAGTCTTAGGCCCTGTTCACACAGAGCTTTTTGGTGCGGAAACCGCTCCGCAAAACTCGTCAAAAATGGCCCGAAAATGCCTCCCATCGATTTCAATGGTAGGCGGGCGAGTTTTTTTTACCGCAAACCGAAAAACTTCATCGCGGTAAAAAGAAGCGACATGACCTATCTTGAGGCGGTTTCCGCCTCCAAAACCCCATTTCAATCAGTCAGAAACAGGAAAAAAACGCCTCGACGAGTGTTTTGACGAGTTTTTGTCAAACCACTGTGCAAAAAACGTCTGGAGCACTTTTTGCAGGAGGAATTTTCCTCTTGCAAAAAACTCTGTGTGAACACAGCCTTAAGCTGACCAAGACGAGAAAAAAGGGTCTGTTTTTATTTGTTTGTTTTTTTTTCTTCTAGTCCTGGGCAAGTCTTTTTACTGGACTAGAGATGTAATACCAGACATTACCCATGGATGAGAGTACCATTTGTTTCTTTGTGTGAGCTGGAATCTACAAGTTTGAATCTTTTTCCTAATAAGTGTGAGGGTATGTTCACACGAGGGCGTCCGTAACGGCTGAAATTACAGGGATGTTTCAGCCTGAAAACATCCCCGTAATTTCAGCCGTAACGGCATGTGCAGGCGCTTGAACGCTGCGCCCATTACAGACGTAATTGGCGCTGCTATTCATTGGAGTCAATGAATAACGGCTCCAATTACGGCCAAAGAAGTGACAGGTCACTTCTTTGACGCGGGCGTCTATTTACGCGCCGTCATTTGACAGCGGCGCGTAAATTACGCCTCGTGTGAACAGACAAACGTCTGCCCATTGCTTTCAATGGGCAGATGTTTGTCAGCGCTATTGAGGCGCTATTTTCGGACGTAATTCGGGGCAAAAACGCCCGAATTACGTCCGTAATTAGTGCGTGTGAACATACCCTAAGATTATCAGGCTGAATCTCAGAAGGCACAATTTGTCTCCAGTTAGTTATTTAGTGTTTTCATAGTGAGGACTTCACAATGAGATTATCTTTCTATTTACTTGTGTCCCTTATCAGCCAGAAGATTGTGTTGTGTCTCCTAGTTCAAGGTCAGTTAAGGTTTTTTTAGACGAAGGGGTGCACTCCCGTAGAGGGTTGGGAGTGTCTACACCATGTCCTAACAAGATAACAAAGCTTTGTCTTGAGTGAGCCCCCCCCCCCCACTATGCTCCGTGCTATGCAAAGTGCTCGGCTCACATTAAAGAAAATAAACAAAGGCGATCCCTGCTGATTGTGTTTCCCCTTTGGCTGGAGAATAAACTAATGTAACACAAAGTCTATTTGTATACAAAACACCTGCATGTCTTTCTCTTTGAACATTAACTTTCATGAGTTCTTTTTTTGTGTTTTTTTATATTCATAGTAAAGTGGCAACACCTAAAATAACTTCCACCAAAAAATTGCAATAGCCTCCAATTGTCCACTTGGATATCCACACTGCTATGCCCAAGGAGAGTCTGGCTAGCTTCATACACTCTTGACTGTTAGGGTATGGCCACACAGAGCGGCCCTGACACAATCGCAACGTGGCCAACAACAGCGCTGGCACCATGTAGGAGCGGCTGACAAATACCTTGTTAAGAGGTATTCCGGTGACATGCGCATGCGCACTGCCGCTCCATTCATTCTCTATGGGAGCGCCGGAGATAGCCGAGTGCAGTGTTTGGAGGTAAGTTGTTGTAATTTGCAAAATCGTGCAGCCGTAAAGAGTGTATTAATTCATGGGCGCACAATTTTGCAGATAAAGGGACGGTTTACTTGCGTTAGCATGCGGCCACTAACAGGCTGTTTGACAGCCACACCGAACATGGTGCCGGCGCGGTTGTTAGCCATGTTGCGACCGTGTCAGGGCCGCCTCCGTGTGGCCTTATCCTTAAGGCCCTTTACACTGGCATATTCTCGAGCAAACGAACGCTCGTTCATCGGCTGATTGCATCGTTTTAAATGCCTAAACTATTATCGTTGTTTGCAGCACATCCCCATGTGTAAGCCGAGAGATGCGCTGCCAACATGATAAAAATGTATGGGGACGAGCAATCGGCGTAACGAGCGCTCGTCCCCATACTAGCTACTTGTGAAAGGAGTAAACGAGCTCCGATCAACGTGCTGCCTCGTTGGTCGGCTCTCATTTACATGGCCCACGTCGAGCTGTGTAGTACTACCTTTACTGTACAGAAGATAAAATCTTCCTCAGCAACCCAGTCACATGGGTCAACTGAACCTGAAATTTACCCACCTTCAGGCGGGAAAACGAAACCACGTATGGCGGGAAAACTGCCGCCAAAATTATATATAGCCATAAGGAGGGAAGCACATGGGTGATTATAATCCCATGTGAATGCCTCGTTATGGTCCATGATTCCTACATTCTTGACGGTACCAATAGAAGTCCGGCCGTGTAATATCACCTTTAGTGAATAGAGAAAACTATGATCAAGAACATCATTCTACGGAGTATGACCGGCTTGAATGCTACGTTCACGTGTACTGGAATTGTTGCAGATTTTCCATCCTGATTTGCGGGTAGAAAATCTGCTGCGTTATTACAGTAGAAAAAAAGAACACACCCGAACATTCCCAACTTTAAACATTTATGGCATCTTCACAGGATATGCTATAAATGTTTGATAGATGCGGGTCCCAGTTCTGGGACATGCACTGATCTCCAGAACAAGGGTCACCCATCTCTTGTCCCACTTGCTTAGGCTGTTTCCGTAACTCCCATAGAATCAAATGAAGAGAATGGCGTACATGTGAAGACAATTCCCTGAACAGGTGGGATGGGGGTTGGGTGGCCCCGTTCTAGAGAGGTGCATGTCCCAGGACATGGATATGCTAGAAGTGTTTACATGGGGGATTCCCCTTTTAAAGGGGCTGTCCAGGTTTAGAAAAAAGGGTAATTTTTTTTTCCGCAAGGTGTCTTGTATACATTGTTGAACTGTAGACTGCAAAAGAATTTGAGAAATAATAGATCTAGGACTTGACCTATTTGTGCTCACTGTTCTTTTTGGAGCCTTTGGTTGTACCAAGGGAGAAGCCGTCCCTAAAATTAATCCAATGAGGGTATCTTTAGTATTTAAAAGTTGGGTGTTTGGGAGATTGTTAGCTTTCATGTGTGGACACCTACAGAGAGGACTTTGGCTGGACACCCTCATCCTTTCAGCTCTGGTCATCTATAGTGTTATATGTGTTATGCTACATTATATAAACGGTATCACATAGTATGTTTTAGCTTTTCAATGATTGTAGTGTTAATCTGGAATGGATAATACATGCCATTCACATACACACGTCTAGGAGGGATGGTATTTTTGTAATTGACTTGTTTGACTTTGCATTTTTTGAAGTGTCTGTCATCATGCATCAAATTATGACTTCACTAACCAGTTAGATCCGTCTAGTCTTCCAGTTTGATTTATTTAGTAGCTTGACACTGGCAACTTCCGTAGATTAAAGCTATGGCTTCACAAAAATATAGCTTATAGCAACCAATGCAATTTTAGCACTCATTTTCCTCAGACCCATTGGAAAATAAAAGCTAAAATCTGGTTTCTATGGAAAACTACAACTGTGGAAAAATCTTCCCCTATGTCTTTACAAATGAATGGTGTTTTACCTAAAACATCCCTATTTTTTCTCAGAACCCAGTGTACACAACCTCTAAACACTGAATAAAGATATGAACAATACGTATAGACGTGTATGTTGCATAGATATACCTCTGATGGAAGACTGCAGCGCATCCCACCGTATAGGCATGGGTGAGGACCCCACCACCCCTTCCCCTACAGTACAGGGGTCTTGAGATATGAGGAGTGATACCATATGACAACTTATTACCTTATTGCATGGGGATTGTCATTCAGCATACACTATATGGTTCCTCTGTAGTTAGAACTGCATGGCGGACTTTACATCATTAGCCACCTACCTCCTAACCCCCTGCTGTACTACACCACTGTCTGCCCCACTACAAGCCTGTCTCGTCATCCTCCTAATTATCATCATCATCCTCACTGAGCTCGGTAATAGGAGGCAGGGAATCGTTCAGCTACCAACCACAGCTGTACAAAGTAGTGATCGCATGTCTTTCCTTTCCTCTCCCAATCCTGAATCATACTGACCCAATGGGAGGACACTTATTTGGCCTCCATCAGGTGAATTGAGCCCTATGGATGTATGTCAGGAAGGTTCCCGTCCCGGCGCACATCACAAACATAATGTGAACAGGGTCAACAACGTTAATAGATTAGATAAAATGTTGATATAGTAGTCCTTGGTTTCAAATCTGGATTATGGAAGTAATTTACTAACCACTGTATATTTTTCCTCTGTGAATAATTCCCATGTTAAAGTGACCTTTGTTTTGGGAGAGCTGCTTTATTGGAAGCAGACCTTGCGGCCTTGCTCCTCCGTATAATACTGCACAATACATGTATAGAGACATATGTTTCTCATGCTGCCCTGTTGTGTAAATATATGTAAGAATGCTCATTATGTTTGCTTTATGCATCTGGGATCAGAATCTCTGGAGTCGTTAAATTTCCAATGCCAGCTGATGCCACCCAAGCTTTACATTCTTAAGAGATAAAAACAGTCTGTATGTTGTCTGTATTTATCACATAATCAGGTCATTGTTTTGTATATAAAACTTCACGCAAGTAAATTTTTGGACTTCAAACATAGAACTATATCGGCTCTTCACCAAAATGAAGAATTTTTATTTCTTGCTCAAATTGCTATACAACTCAACAAATTTGCAACTATTTACTGGTTATCTATTGATCTTTGGAGAAAATCCTTTACATTCGCAAAATCATGGTCTTATTATTGAGCCATAGTAGTAGTATAATACCGGAGCATAAAGCCCTGTCCCTACACTGTCGGTGATGTTTTATTCCATGCCTCTAATAGAATGCTGGCCCGGGTTTTGGAAAAACAGGTATTTATGCTCTACATCTCTGGAAAATAATATATTCGCTATGCTGGAGCAAGGAGGCCTGCGTTTAAATCCCGGTTTAACGTTCTGAAATTTGATTGAGTGATAAAAGGTCCTATTCATGACCAAGTAAGGGAAATCTGCTGCTGACTGCAAGGGACCCATAGTGCGTCCAGTATATACCATACACTAAGCCACCTCCATTTACACACTGCGTGCTCTGTACATTCCTACTGGGGGTTTTTGTATTCCGTTTATTAAACATTGCCTCAGTGCTTTGGAATCCTCGTGAAGTAAGTATCATAGTCTGTAAATCGGACTGGCTGGGAAAAGGTAGAATGATGGGCCTGTTTACTAGAATCTTGCTTTTCTCGCTAGACTAGGAGGACTTTATAGCTTATGTTCTAGGTCAAACAAACTTTAGCTAGAGCAAACAATGGTGTGTGGCTTCCAGTGTGTGTATTCTCAAGCCATGACACTTCATGGCTAAAGGTGATCTATTGAAAAAGCCTCCACGTAAAGAACTTTCACGTACAGCATGTTCTCTCTGTGTGAATTACTAGCAAACAAAATAATCCTTATTCCGTCTAAACATGGTTTAGGGAATGGGTTTGCCTTGCACATACATCCATGTGTTAGGCAACCAAGTATTGATAAAGATGAGGTCTACCAGTTTTCTAGAATTCAGTACCGTCTCTATACACTATATAGGTTCTTACCACCACAGGCAATAACTACTGTTGTGGTCTACATGTGAGGCCGTTCATCACTGTCCATCAATACACAATAAGAATATCTGACTGTTGAAATTCTTTTTTGTCTTCTTGATTTATCCCAGGTGCCGGCTTCTGTCAGACTTGTTCGTAGTTCAAATGGCAATGAGATCTGGGCTGGTGTCAGTACTAAGCAAACCAGGGCAGATGTCAAGTCCTACCGGGCATGGTGGTCTGAGTAATAGTGATCTGAGCATGCTCTACGCTTGTCAAGCTAATGGTTATGTATGTAGATAGTGGGCCCACTGTGACATTGTTGCGCCAGTGCCCACATACACCTGGAGTTGGCTGTAGATCAGATGTAAAGGTCTTTTTACATGGTCCGATATGGACTGTGAAATTAGCGCCGATAAACGAAACTGCACATGGATCGGCGCTTGTTTGCTCCATTTCACAATGCAATGGGTTATGTATGGAATGAGCAATCGTCACTACAATCGTTGGTCCCCATACATTTCCATCATGTCAGCAGCTCATCTCTCTGTTTTACATAGGAAGATGTGATAAATTGTTAAAGTACTTATTACAACTTCTCGTGCAGGAAACTTTTGGAAAGGGTGAGGTCGTGAGAGTGCATTATGAGCAAATCTTTAGAGGGAGAGAAGGAAGGAGAAGCAGCCAGGGAATGTGCTGGTGACCGGGAAACAAACACAGCAGCCACAAAGTAGATGAAGTTTGACACACACTTCCTTGTGCTAAATATATAGACGAGGCCGATCTGTAAAAGACATACAGAAATCCATGGCACTCAGACAGGTCAGATGCAAATAATTTTGAACAATCCAATATTTATAAGACTAGAATTATCAGCGGAAAACTGCGACACTTCTCCAATATCAACCGAGTCCACGTGCACAGATGACTTATTTGCACACATGCGCGGTAACTATTAATAGACACCACTACACATGGCTCAACAGCAGAAACAATTACCCACTGCCCCTGCCATAGCCAGCGTTAATTTTCAAGTGTCACTTCTGCAATACGTATGAACAAGGCCCAGGAAGACTGAAATGTCCCGAAATATTGGATAAGTATCACATTTTTCCGCTTATCGTACTAATTCTATGAATATTGGATTGTTACAATAAATAATTGAGTGTCGTAATGCTCTCTAGCTATAACTATTACGCATTACAATATCTTTCCTATGGGCACCATCATGATATGGCTGGAGTGGTGTACTCAGCATTTCAATCTGGGCTGGAAAATAAACAGTTATCCCCTAGCTGCACCACTCGGTAACTAAACATCGTCGCTGGAGGTTACTTCCCGCACGAGTACGTTAAAAAAGAAAATGTCCTTCACACGGTTGATCCCCAACTCGTGTGAATGGAGTTTTCAAAACCCCGGGCACGTTCACAGAAAAAAATCTGCATGGAATTTAGGACATGCTGCTGATTTTTAAATCCGCTGCGTGACTATTAGGGTATGTTTACATGCTTAACAAAAAACGTCTGAAAATACAGAGCTGATTTTTAGCAGTTTTTTAATTAACTAGCGTTATTCGCAGCGTTTTTTAACGGCCGTTTTTAGAGTTGTTTTTCTATTGAGTTAATGAAAAACGGATCAAGAAGTGACATGCACTTCTTATTCGCGTCCGTTTTGTAACGCGGCCGTTTTTCAAAACGGCCGCGTAAAAAAGGGCCCCCGTCGGAGCGGAACTTCGTTTTTCCCATTGAAATCAATGGGCAGATATTTGGAGGCGTTCTGCTTCCGATTTTTCGACCGTTTACAGCCCGAAAAACTTCAGAAAATGAGCCGTGTAAACATACCCTTATGTTGCAGAATTGTAACATATTTCATCCTTTACAATGTAAAGGGTTAATTTGCTGTAAATGGCGTGTTTCTTGATAAGTTTTTAGGTGCGCGTTTTACATTTTGATGCGGAAATAGGTGCAGGCGATTTATATATATATATATATATATATATAATATATACAAAAAAAAACTAGTCAAACCATTCCCAAGCGGAAACGCAAGATAAATTGACATGTAGCATATTTTCAAATGCCCACTGCAGGTCAATTTTTGTGCAGAAAAAATCTGCGACATGTAGATGAGATTTCCTGATCTCCTTTACTTTGCTGGTACTGTGTTACACTGCGGATTTGCCACTCAAATACCCGCAACAAATTTGCATGTAATAAGCGTTGTGTGCATTTGGCCTAACAGAGTTGTTTTTATAACTCGCCCTAAGGCCCCGTTCACACATGTTGGATTTGATGCGGATTCCGATGGCATGCCGATGATTCTGCATCCCATGCATATGAGGTTTCCGCAATCCAGTTCACATGCTAGGAAAAAGTTTCCACGTGTATTTTTGTCTGCGCAATGAAAAGAAATCCAGCACAGCAATAAGTGGCATTCTACTTATTTTGCATGGAAAAGCCGAGGATGAGCAACTTTGAATGACAATGGGACTAATTCTCGTGCGGATCTGCTACGCGCTTGTGGCACATCTGTGTCAGAAATGTGGAAAAACACATTGAACTTTAATGGCAACATAAGAACGGAGCATTAGTTCTCCTTACATCCTCACAGGCGCTTCCCCCTCCCTTAAGGCCCCTTCACATCATGTTGTGTATACTATAAACAATGTAGACCATAATTCATAGTGCTCCATTATATCGTTTTAGCCTACGTCGGGCTGGTAGATGTCGGTATACCTTTTATTTTTGAAGGATGGAATAGCGTAGTAGGCTTTGCTATTCCATCCAGAGAGATACCACAAAAAAAACTTATACAGCTCCTGACCTTAGTATATGGACAGTGATGTCATGAGGTTCCCAATGCCGGAGTCACCAGGCAGAGCATCACAAGTGCTCTGCCCGTGGACTTTGTCCCTGTTAAAGCTCCTGACATTACTGTCCATATATGTAAAGTGATGTGATGGGATTCTCCAGGGCCGGAATCCCTGGCCAGACCGTTGCCGACACTGTGACCGTGGACTCAGGCTTTGCAATACTTCTGACGTCACTTTACGTACATGGACATCAGAAACAGCGCCGGAGTCCCTGGGCAGAGGGTTAGCAGAAGGCTCCAGCCCTGGGAAAGCTCCTGAGTTCCCTAGGGCCATTCCTCTGGCAACATAACTCACTGTATGACATACATACATACATACATACATACATTTTGGCTAAATAGATCAAAATCCAGGGCATTAACTGGTCACTGTCTGCTCCATGGTTTCATTCACTGTAATTGACATCCGCACAAAAATCCGTTCATGCGTATAACGTACAAGCGAGAGTGACAGACTTACCAGGTAGTTGCAGCACATCTTTGTGTATCTATCTTACTCTGCTCCTCCCCTCCCCATAGACTTGTATGGGCAGGCAGTATAAAACATACCCCTGCTTTCTGCAGCTCCTCAATTCTGCTCTGTAAGGCCCCATGCACACGACCGTGATCGGTACGTGATATACGGTCCGCATGTCGGCCGCATGTCCCGGCCCGAACACAGTGCAGGGAGCCGGGCTCCTAGCAACATACTTATCTATGACGCTAGGTGTCACTGCCTCTCCGCGGAACTACTGTCCCGCACTGTAATCCTGTTTTCAGCACGGGATAGTATTCCCGCGGGGAAGCAGTGACACACGGTCGTGTGCATTGGGCCTAAATAGGGATGGATTTTGCTTAAAATTGGTGGACAGCAGATTACAGGAAGGGAGACACCTAATGGCAGTAACTTCACACAGAATTTGCTTGGATAAAATAACAAAATTTTTAATAGTAAGTAAATTATAAAGTTGATTTTATATTAGGTATACTATTAGATTAGCATTATTTTTTTTGGAAAAGGAGGTATCCACTTAAAGAGGCTCTGTTACCAGATTATAAAATCCCTATCTCCTATTGAATGTGATCGGCGCTGCAATGTAGATAACAGTAAAGTTGTTTTTTTTTGGGGGGAAAAACTATCATTTTTGCCCAAGTTATGAGCAATTTTAGATTTATGCAAATTAGCTTTTCAATAGACTACTGGGCGTGTATTCTCGTTTTACCAACTGGGCGTGTATTGTGTTTTTACCAACTGGGCGTGTATTGTGTTTTTACCAACTGGGCGTGTATTGTGTTTTTACCAACTGGGCGTGTATTGTGTTTTTACCAACTGGGCGTGTTGACTCGTTATACCAACTGGGCGTTGTGAATAGAAGTGTATGACGCTGACAAATCAGCGTCATACACTTTTCATCGTTCCCACCCAGCTTCTTTCACTGCACAGACACACAGCGTGACGTCACCCACAGGTCCTTCAACCTTGGCGTTGGACGAGAGAAGATACATCGGCTCCAGGCGTCCGAGAGGGTAATATTCTCGTCTCTGGGGAGTTCACTATGCTTACCTACACACGGTGATGCTGCTGCAGATTCAACTGTACCCCCTCGGATGCCTGGAGCCGATGTCTTCTCTCGTCCGACGCCACGGTTGAATGACCTGTGGGTGACGGCACGCTGTCTGTCTGCAGTGAAAGAAGCTGGGTGGGAACGATGAGAAGTGTATGACGCTAATTTGTCAGCGTCATACACTTCTATTCACAACGCCCAGTTGGTAAAACGAGTAAAAACGCCCAGTTGGTAAAAACACAATACACGCCCAGTTGGTAAAAGGAGAAAACACGCACAGTTGTCCATTGAAAAGCTAATTTGCATAAATCTAAAATTGCTCATAACTTGGGCAAAAATGATAGTTTTTCAAAAAAACTAAACTTTACCTACATTGCAGCGCTGATCACATTCAATAGGAGATAGGGATTTTATAATCTGGTGACAGAGCCTCTTTAAGGATGCTCTGTCACCAGTTTATAACTTCCCTATCTTCTACTTAATCCAATAGGTGCTTTGATGTAGATAACTACAGTTTTTTTTAAATGTTTATTTTTGACCAAGTTATGAACATTTTAAGATTTATGCAAATTTGTTCTTAATATCCAACTGGGCATTTTTTTTACTTTTCAGCAATTGGGCATTGTAAAGAAAAGTGTATGACGCTGACCAACCAACGTCATACACTTCTCTTGATTCCAGCCCAGCTTGATCCACAGCACAGCATGATCTCGTGAGATCACGCTGTGACGTCCTTAACCAGAGAGACGGAAGAGTGAACAGACGTCGCCTCCAGCCGTGCCAGGACATTTATCTGAATCTGCAACGGCTGGAGGCGATGTCTTTTCAGTCTTCCATCGCTTCGGTGAAGGAATCTTAATGTTCATAACTTGGTCAAAAATAAACGTTTTTTAAAAAAAAAAAAAACAGTAGTTATCTACATTAAAGCGCCTATTAGATAGGGCAGTTATAAACTGGTGACCGAGCCTCTTTAAAGGATCCATAAATGGATGATTATAATCCCAGTAGCCCAGGATCCTTTTATTCTTTTTAAAGAAGACCAGGGATGTTTTCACAGTTGAGATGTCTTTGCACCCCCATAGTAGAACCAGCCTTGGCACCCTTTTGACAGAGCCAACAACCGTGCCCCCATGTACCAGCCAATGTGTTTAAAGAAACACTCCGACTAACTGGTGGGGGGAGCATGACTGAGTTGTAGCCGAGTGTGAGAAGTCTCCCGTTATTTTGAGTCTCCTCGAGATTTACTGGGAGAATAGGCAAATCATTTTGCAGTTATGTAACTTGAGCATTCGCTATGGTTAATGGTGGTGTTTTCTTACCTTTTTAAGGGGGGTAGGAGCTCTGCTTTACTGATGCAAAGCTCAAAACCACAAGTTTCTCTTAACACAACCATTCAGTTAGAGATATATGAATTTTTGTCCTGGTTTGGCGCTTTATATTTAAATAACCCCCTGAACGGTCAATGGGGCATGTAACTATGGCTGTGACACTGTCCAATCAGTTACGGACAGTGCCACAGCAGGAGCTGGTGAGTGAGAGCGTGCGCTCGCACAGCTACGAGCTGCGCGCGCACACACTCTCCTCTCTCCAGCTCTTGCTGTGGCACTGTCCGTAGCTGATTGGATAGTGTCACAGCCATAGTTACATGCCCCCTTACCGTTACACACCCCATTGACAGTTCAGGGGGTTATTTAAATATCAGGCACCAAATGTAACGGGAGGGTAGGAAAAAAAATTTAAAGTGCCCCAGGGTTTGTGCAGCCCTGTCTATTACAAGCTGCACTCAGCTGCACATGTATGGGGAGGTGAAAGGTTCTCAAAGAGGCTCTGTCACCAGATTTTGCAACCCCTATCTGCTATTGCAGCAGATCGGCGCTGCAATGTAGATTACAGTAACGTTTTTATTTTTAAAAAACGAGCATTTTTGGCCAAGTTATGACCATTTTTGTAGTTATGCAAATGAGGCTTGCAAAAGTCCAAGTGGGCGTGTTTACAGTAAAAGTCCAACTGGGCGTGTATTATGTGCGTACATCGGGCGTTTTTACTACTTTTACTAGCTGGGCGTTCTGACGAGAAGTATCATCCACTTCTCTTCAGAACGCCCAGCTTCTGGCAGTGCAGACACAGTGTGTTCTCGAGAGATCACGCTGTGACGTCACTTCCCCAGGTCCTGCATCTTGTCAGACGAGCGAGGACACATCGGCACCAGAGGCTACAGTTGATTCTGCAGCAGCATCAGCGTTTGCAGGTAAGTCGATGTAGCTACTTACCTGCAAACGCTGATGCTGCTGCAGAATCAAATGTAGCCTCTGGTGCCGATGTGGCCGACACGATGCAGGACCTGGGGCAGGAAGTGAGTGACGTCACAGCGTGATCTCTCGAGAACACGCTGTGTGTCTGCACTGCCAGAAGCTGGGCGTTCTGAAGAGAAGTGGATGATACTTCTCGTCAGAACGCCCAGCTAGTAAAAGTAGTAAAAACGCCCCGATGTGGGCGTGTTTAAAAGTAAAAGTCCAAGTGGGCGTGTATTATGTGCGTACATCGGGGCGTTTTTAATACTTTTACTAGCTGGGCGTTCTGATGAGAAGTATCATCCACTTCTCTTCAGAACGCCCAGCTTCTGCCAGATCACGCTGTGACGTCACTCACAGGTCCTGCATCGTGTCAGACGAGCGAGGACACATCGGCACCAGAGGCTACAGTTGATTCTGCAGCTGCATCAGCGTTTGCAGGTAAGTAGCTACATCGACTTACCTGCTAACGCCTGAAGCCTCTGGTGCTGATGTGTCCTCGCTCGTCTGACACGATGCAGGACCTGTGAGTGACGTCACAGCGTGATCTGGCAGAAGCTGGGCGTTCTGAAGAGAAGTGGATGATACTTCTCGTCAGAGCGCCCAGCTAGTAAAAGTATTAAAAACGCCCCGATGTACGCACATAATACACGCCCACTTGGACTTTTACTTTTAAACACACCCACTTGGACTTTTGCAAGCCTCATTTGCATAACTACAAAAATGGTCATAACTTGGCCAAAAATGCTCGTTTTTTAAAAATAAAAACGTTACTGTAATCTACATTGCAGCGCCGATCTGCTGCAATAGCAGATAGGGGTTGCAAAATCTGGTGACAGAGCCTCTTTAAATGATAAAATTCTGTCTGCCTGCACTACCACTAGAGGGAGCTCGCTGCATATGAATATATAGAATATACGGAGCTTCCTTTGAACTCCATGATAACTCCGTATGCTTTGAGCTCCCCCCTCAATGTTTTACCCTGACCTGCTCATTTTGGGGGGGGGGGGGGGGGTTTCCTGGTTCATTTTGAGGTGGTCAAACAACTATTATCAGTTATGTAACGTTTATGAATATCTTTAGGTTAGAGCAATATAATTAATTTTCAGTGATCGGACGTGAGTGCTGCATACGATAATCACGGTTAGTAGAATCTTTCAATCCAGCATTTTTTGTCTTGTAACTAGGAAATGAAACCTTTTCTCATACCTCGTATTCTAATTCTTATCTAAACACACACTCGGCTCACAGAATATTACAACATCTAAAATTGGTTGACCACAATGTTATGGCTTTAGGCATAAGCAATATTATATAAGACATGAGGAGGGAGGGTGAGAGCCAGCGTTGTAAATGTGCATTGAAATCGCCAAGCTGTAATTAAAGATGGATTCCACATAGAGCTGAGAGAAAAAAATAACACATCAGGCAGAAGGAAGAAGAACATATGGAACTGGTTATATGCTCTAACAGAGGAATGGTCGTGACCTTCAGGTACAGAGAAATTGGTAGGGAATATTTTATATTGAACTTTAATCTGATGCTACGGTATATTTCTATCACCTTGGTCGATTTAAATGGTAACTCCACCCAAAATTAAAAAAGTCACCTATTGCTAATTTTTCTCTTGGTTTACCTATGCAGCTGGGTTTTCTTTTTTTTTTTTTTTAAAGTAGCTCTCCACTGTTGTGAAGCTTCCCAAGGTCATGTACATAGATCCTATTTGTGTGTGTGTGTGTTGTTTTTTTTTGGGTGTTTTGGGGGTTTAGTTCAAGGTGAGAGCTAAAATTTTGGCTCATAACAATAGTCCCTTCCTTTCCCACATTGTCAATGATAGAGAATAACATTCTCCTAGCCCAGGCAAAAGAACATCCCAGAGTAGAAGTTATAATACAGCGCCCCCTGCAAAGCATCATGGTCCAAATGTTAGGGTCCAATATTATAACTTTTTCAGCCTCTTTGTCTTGTATTGTCCCTAATAAGTTTGGATAGCAATAGGTAATGGCTGAAAATGCTCTTTTGTAATACTGATGAATCTGCTTCTTGTTGTATGCTGATATGCCCATTGTTAGACAGGGGTACATTGGCATATGTACCCCTGCACGTAGTGCAAGGTCAATTATTTTGAGGGATTACCCTTTTACACAACCGGTGCGTGTCCATGTCATCTACAAACACCGAGGTTAGTTGGTGTATAAACCCCATGATAAGCCAGCAATAAGTTTACTTTTCAGCTTCAGATATATATTTTTTCTCTGTTGGAGGCTTCGTTTTGTTGTGTAATACCCTGGTCCATCAGAGTGATCTTCTAGTGGACCGAGTCCGACCCTGTGTGTGACACACACACACACACACACACACACACACACACACACACACACACACACACACACACACACACACACACACACACACACACACACACACACACACACACACACACACACACACACACGAAATTCAATACTCAGACGTTGTCCTAAGCTGTCTAGTTTTTGGGGCCCAGACTATGGAGAAGACCTTCCATTGACCTGCCGATTTGCCTCGTTTTGGCTTCTCCAGATCTTTCCTGTCTTGTCGGAATGTTTTAACACTTTGTAGTTGTCATATTTTGATGGAAGGGAGGTTTGCTACTCGCAGCCACATTTAATTAAGAGTCCTGGTTTAAGAGAATAATTCAATGGAAAGAATTCTGTGAAGATTGTAA
The DNA here is from genome assembly GCF_050947455.1 of Rhinoderma darwinii. Lineage (NCBI taxonomy): Eukaryota > Metazoa > Chordata > Amphibia > Anura > Rhinodermatidae > Rhinoderma > Rhinoderma darwinii. The sequence goes on along the minus strand of NC_134697.1, from coordinate 34,747,892 downwards.
CAGAAACATCTGGATACTTGCAGGAAGGGCGGGCACTTGAGGGTTCAATTACTTCCCCCTCCTCCACAGCCTCTCCCTTACGTCTGGTTCCTATTTGAAAACATAGGCACTTTTTTTTTTCCGCTAACATTTTGAGTAGGTTGGAATGATTTTATTTCTGGCTTCTAAGTTGGCCACTCAGGTTGAAAGTCCGCAGTGAGATTATAGGAAGGGTCAACGTCTGTTTCTTTAGTTACTTGATCTCATGAATTCAGATTGTCTCGATTTACATCTCTTTTTCTGAAGTAATGAATAGAAGTACGGTGCATGAGATTGTCTTTCTATTTTTTTTTACAATTTAGGTGTAAATCCTTTTTAAAGGGGTTATTCACTTTGCGCAATCCCTTTTATGTTAGAAATGTCCACCGACCATAAGCTACTCACATCTCTACTGTAAATTGCTGGGGAACTGGCAGAAAGTTTTTAATTCTCATGTAGCGCCACCACAGGAGAAATCAAGTAGTACACCATTCCCATTAAATACCATAGGCTATACTTGTAATGCAAGGACGAGCTGGGTTCTCCACATCGAGAGAGACCCCCTGCAGCTCTTATTCTGTAATAGAGTATTTCGGGTTTTTTCATTATTAACCAACCTCTCTTAGGGTGTTTTCACACATGTAGGTTTTGATCAGGTTTTTTTAATTGCAGTTTTGAAGCCAAAGCCAGATGTGGACTATAAAGAGAGAAATTATAAAGGCCAACTACTAATTCACCTCTTATTTGAATTCACTCCTAATTTTGGCTTTAAAACGCTGCATAAAAAACCTGAACAAAACCTAAATAAAACCTGCACATATGAATATACCCTTACAGGCCTATTCCATACAGCATAATTTAAACGTAGGTGTTGAAACTAGTGTGTTCAGACTTTTTTGCCTATTGTCATGGTCATTTGTAACAGATTAACATTTCACACCAGGATGTTAATGGACTTGTAAGTGATCCCGTCTGGAGAAGTACCGGGGACCATTTTTCCGGTCCGGCTGTGAGGGGAGACTAGAATAAACTGGAATATGTTTTTTCTCTCTTGCTTGTTTTCTTATTTTTTCTTATTTTAGTTCCTGCTGATGGTTACATGTAATGAATAAAGGTCCTTGCTCTTCAGACTATTAGACTGTTATTAATAACAGATGTTACTTAATGTTCATCTCCATCCCTAAGTGAGTCTAGTGAACGTCTCGGAGTCTTTTGAAGAAGAGGGTCCTATTCCCTCCAGAGCAGTTACTCAGAGTGGCTGGAAACTGAATGAGCAGTGTTTGATTCTTTTTCATTATGGCGACCAGATGACTTTAGATCTCGGTGTAAAATGAAGTTAGACAATCAGTAACCCTGAGCCTGGTAACAGGAACCATCTGGACTACATCAGTGTAATGGATGAGACTTTGTCTGCTATTTAAAAAGACATTTGTTTTTGTCTGAATGTGGTTGTATGCAGCAAACTTAGCTCATACACTTTTCTACCAAGCCACCAGATATGGTAGGTGATTGAAGGGTTTTATAGTCTAGGATACATCTGCAGTCAAAACCTGCACCCCATAGAAATCCATTATTTGGGACCTGAAATGGATATTAGGTGGCTTGCCTAATTTTTGGAATATCACAATATGGAGACTGTCTAGTTTTGGAAACCCATTTCAAATATATTATTCTGGGTTGATAGGTGGAGGACTATTGTTCAAGACCCTCATCTATCAGCCAGAGTGGAGAGTGGCTGCAAAGAGTAGTTCTGGCTCTAGAGGACCCATCACGGCACATCTATGCATTAAATGGACAGACCAATTATTTCAATGGGCATTAAATTTGTTGCTGGGTTTCCCAAAAGATTACAGCTGATCTCTGGGGTTCCCAGTACCGTAACATTATGGAATCGGCTTATTGTCAAGGGACCCTTCTAAAGATGGCAGCAACTTACCTCCAGCTCCCTGCTGAGAACACCACCACGCTCCGAGTGCATGTGTATAGGGAGATCAGGAAGAAAAGCTGTACAGCCGACCATTAAATTAAGGTGTATCATGGCTACATTAAGAGAAAGGGGATTGTTTAAAATGTACAAACCCTTTAACCTAGTCCATTCTTGTAAAACTGATTGTTTATAAATTGTTCCATGACCAACATTACCTTTTTAGTACTCATGCACACGGCCATACTATGACTCTGTTCAACCTCAAAGTTGTACAGAGCTATAATAAGGTAAACGTCTATGGGGTCCTACTGTACCCCTGAATGCCTCAGATATCATACAGAGGCGCACTAAGGATTTTTTTGGGTCGGATTCCATATGAATCCAAAAGAAAAAAAGTTGTGGCATGTTTCATCGGATAGTGTCTAACGGAGATAATTGCTGCTACGACAGAGCCGCAGGGGGATCCGTGTACCGCCATGAAGTGTTCTGCACGCAGCTCTGCCATGTGCAGGGAAAAAGTCCGGAAAGCAACTCCATGTTTAGCCCAAGTAGTGGCTCCAAGGCAAATCTTTTATTCCTTAGGAAAGTTGAGTCATAAAGATGTTGTTGTAGTTCTTTAATATATAGAATGTGCTGTGATCAGGGACAGGGATTCAGAAAAATGTACAAATGCTTGAGAACGTTACCTTGGGGCACAGGCAGATTTTAGGATTCTTGTTTATGTAGAGCAGGTGCGGTGACGTTACTATGCAGTTCAGATTGGGTTCATGGCTATGTAAAGGCTCATTTTACACAGTAAAACAAAACTAGTTAGGCTTAGGATTTGAGTAAGGGATACATGGAGCATATCAAATGGCACACGATTCTATGTTTTATGTGTTTTTTATTGATTATGTATTATGTTTTACTGGAGAGTAAGGCGACGGTGCAAAATCTAAGAAACAGCACAATGAAGGAATAGTCTAAAATACATATTTAACTGCCATAACCATCATAAATGAGCAATGCAGTCACCTTGCCTCTCAAAAAATAAATAATAATAATAATAAAAAAAAGAAAAAAAAGAAAAAAAAAAAATATATATATATATATATATATATATATATATTATGGACAAAAGTATTGGGACGCCTACGCATTACACCTACAGGAGCTTTTATGACCTCTCATTCTAAATCCATGGGCATTAATATGGAGTTGCCGCTCTCCCCTTTTCAGCTGAAACAGCTTCCACTCTTCTAGGAAGGTTTTCTACAGGATTTAGAATTGTCTATAGGAATTTTTGTCCATTCATCCAGAAGAGCATTTGTTAAGCTCCGACACTGATAATGGACGAGAGGGTCTTGCTCGCAATCTGCATTCTAGTTCATCCCAAAGGTGTTGGATGGGGTTGAAATCAGGGCTCAGTGCGGCCACTCAAGTGCTTTTACACCAAACTCACCCGGCCATGACTTTTATGGACCTTGTGCACTGGGGAAAAGAGCCTTCCCCAAACTGATCCCACAAAGTTGCAAGCATACAATTGTCCAAAATGTCTTGGTATGCTGAAGCATTAAGGCTTCATTCACATCTGCTCTAGGGCTCCGTTCCGATGGAGCTTTCCATCGGAACGGAGCCCTGACGGACACGAATGGAAATTATAGGTTTTTGTTTCCATCACCATTGATTTCAATGGTGACTGACCCGGTGCCAATGGTTTCCGTTTGTCTCCGTTGTGCAAGGGTTCCGTCGCTTTGACGGAATCAATAGCGTAGTCGAGTACAGTATTGATTATGTCAAAATGACGGAATCCTTGCACAACTGAGACAAACGGAAAGCATAGGGACTGGATCCGTCACTATTGAAATCAATGGTGATGGAAACGGAAACCTTTTGGTTTCAGTTTGTGTCTGTCAGGGTCCCGTTCCGACGGAACAGGAGCCTGGCGCAGATGTGAACGAAGCCTAAGATTTTCCTTCACTGGAACTAAAGGGCTCTAGGCAAAACCCTAAAACACAACCCCATAGCATTATCCCTCCTCCAGCAGACTTTACAGTTGGCACAATGCAGTCAGGCAGGTAACATTCTACTGGCATTCGCTAAACCCAGACTCCTCCATCAGACTGGCAGATAGATAAGTGTGATTCATCACTCCACAGAACACGTTTCCACTGCTCCAGAGTCCAGTGGCGGCGGCTGTACACCTCTCCATCCGACCCTTGGCATTGTGCTTGGTGATGTAAGGTGATGCAGCTGCTCGCCCATGGAAACCCATGCCATGAAGCTCCCGGGGCACAGTTTTTGTGCTGATGTTAATGCCAGAGGAGGTTTGGATCTCTGCAGTTATTTAGTCAGCAGAGAACTGGGGACTTTTATGTACTATGTACCTCAGCACTCGACAGGGTCCTCAGTAACTTTACGTGGTCTGCCACTTCGTGGATTGCTTTGGTTCCTAAAAGCTTCTACTCTGCAATAACACAGTTGATCGTGGAATATCTAGGAGGGAAGGAATATCACAAACTTGTTACAACGGTGGCGTCCTATTACAGGTTCACGCTAGAATTCAGTGAGAGCCATTCTTTCACAAATGTTTATAAAGGCAACTGCATGGTGAGGTGGTGGATTTTATACACCTGTGGCAATGGAACTTGAATTCAATGATGAAGAGGTGTGTCCCAATACTTTTGTCAATATAGTGTATGTGTTCATAAAAAGACACTGATGGTAACAATCATGGTCTCCAATAATATTTACATGCTGATAAAAGCTTTACCCTGGGAATAAAATCTGTCACTTTAAATGAATATTATCATCTCTCTTCATTGTGAAAATGTTCTCATTTGTAGCAAGAAGTTTCAGGATATTCATTCATACGGTTTTATTTTTATCAAAGAATCCTATAATACATTAAATGCACAGTGCATATAACGCCCTGTCTTCAATAGCAGTTTTTCTCACAATGTTCAGGTTTTGTTTTATATCCTCCTTATTCAATTTATAAGAAAATGTCTTTAGCATGTTATATCTTGCAGGACCACAAGATGGCGCTTGTTTCCTGGTTAATGCTGTAATATGTGATTTCATGTTTTAGTTTGTCTAGGTCACACTCTGTGTGTTTATATTGTAATCCTTATATATCTGCCGTTTTAGCCACAAAACTATGTATGGACTCCAAAGAATGATCCGAAAAGTTTTTCTTGTATTTTTTCTATGTGTTCATTCATTTATATTATGTGTAATATTACTTTTGGTTAGTTGCTGCATGATGTGTGGTTCTATTTTACTAATGGCTCATATACACAAACGTATTACGACTACGTACAATCCCAGAGTTGGTATATCGCACCTATAGATTTTTTTATCAGGCTCTGCTGTACTTTTGTTTTTCATACGGAGGCATACGGAATCTGCCAGAAATATAAGGCCGCATGCACACGACCGTAAAAATCGTCCGTATTCGCGGTCCGCGATTATGGACCCATTCACTTGTATTGTCCACGGACACATTCCCAGTAATTTTACGGGAAGGTGTCCGGGCTGTAGAAAGCCGCTGTCCTATCTGTTTTGCTTTTTACAGACCGTTCTCCCATACTTTGTATGGGAGCATAGGTTGAAAATGCGGGTGGCGGTCACAGGCAGTGATTATGGGCACGGCCATGTGCATGAGGCCTTAGGTTTGGATATTTTGTTCCCTTGTCTTAATCAATTTGTCTTTATGATTTTAATGCCCCCATAAGGGCTACTTTGGGGAGCAGAATAAATAAAGGATTTCTCGCTATTGTATAGGGGGAAAAAATTATTTTGGCGACTACTCTAGGGGCCAGATTCAATTCTTAGTGGCCTTGCAATAAACTCGATCACTCCTATCAAAAGGAAAAATTCAAAAACCTGGGCACCAGTAGAAAAAGTGTAGGCATATTGGTTACCCGGCTGTATGTATAGGTTTGGATGTATCTTCACGCCTGCACTGTGATTCTGCATCTTTGTGTTTTTGTTTTCTCACAGCTCTTAGGGCTTGTCCACACACAACGGAATTGTTGCAGAAAATTTCTGCAGCAATTCCGTTGAAAAACGCAGACATTCCGCTGCGGCAAAAACGCACTGTTTCCTGCGGTTTTTACTGCAGAAAATGGTGCATGTTTTGCTGCATTTCTCACAATGTTAGGAGATGGAGACCATGTTAAATCTCATTCACTATGCTGCTACTGTATTCTGCTGCGTATTTTCCGTCTGAAATTCCGTCCGGTCAAAACGCGGCAATTCCGCAGCGTGTGGACGAGCCCTTATAGTTTATCTATCTATCTATCTATCTATCTATCTATCTATCTATCTATCTATCTATCTATCTATCTATCTATCTATCTATCTATCTATCTATCTATCTATCTATCTATCTATCTATCTATCTATCTATCTATCCTCACACCGATCTATCTCATATCTATCATTTAAATACAAGGTGTTGCTGTAAATTGTGGAATAAACTTGAATTGTACGGTGACCTTTACGGAAATTTTGAATGATTTCTGCACCAGTTTCCCATGTACGGGCCAAAGCTTAGTAATCGTTTGGCTGCACATTAGGCATCTTGATATGTCCATAGAAAGAGAAGCGATTCTTGCCAAGATTTTGCATAAATCCTACAAATATTTAAAAGCTGGCGGCAAAGTGAACCCTGTGGTCATTGAGTCACTTAGACGAGTTTGCAAGACTCTTGATTGCGTGTTATATGGACGGCGGATCAAATTGTATAGTAAGAATCATAGTACAAGCATAACATTGCATATGGTGGTGTCGCTCCAGGTATGGTATTAAAACACTAGCCTAGGGGTCAGCAACTTTCGACGCTCCAGCTGTGGTGAGACTACAACTTTCAGCAAGCCTTTACAGCCAGCCCCTGTCAGGGCATGCTGGGAGTTGTAGTTTCACAACAGCTGGACTACCGAAGATTGCTGACCCCTGCACTAGCCTATGGGTTGGTGGTTTTTTCATAGGACTCTCAGACAATCGAGACTGCAGCGTTTGCATATAGAATGTGTGTTTTATATGCAGTTTGGGCGTGTTCCTGTGGGGATGGGGCTTAAAATTTCCCTTAAAGAGAACCTTTTACCTTCCCATACATGTGCAGCTGAGGGCAGCATGTAATGGGGATGGTTGAACAAACCCTGGGGCACTTTCCATTTCATTTCTACCTCCCTCCGTTATTTAGATATAGGTGCCGTTATATTTGGTGCCCGATATTTAAATAACCCCCTGAACATTCAATGGGGCGTGTTCTGGCAAGGGGGCGTGTTACTATGGCTGTGACACTGTCCAATCCGATACGGACAGTGTTACAGCAAGAGCGAGGATAGAGGAGAGAGAGAGAGTGTGCGCACACTCTCACTCTCCAGCTTTCACGATCAGTCTTCTGCCGAACTGGCAAGGGGGCGTGTCACTGTTACGGACAGTGTAAGAGCTGTGGAGTGGAGAGCTGGCATGTGCGCTCTCATCTCTTCAGCTCTTGCGAGAGATCAGTCTTGTATTGTCTGCCGAACTGGTAAGGGGGCGTGTCTCTGCTACAGACAGTGCAAGCGCTCCCCAGCTCTTACACTGTCCGTAGCAGTGACACGCCCCCTTGCCAGTTCGGGTGAAAAGACTGATCTTCAAAGTTTAAGAGATAGAGCGTACACTTTCTCTGCTCGCTCTTGCTGTGGCACTCAGAGGCGTAGCTGGCTTCTCCAGCACCCGGGGCAAAGTTTCAGTTTGGCGCCCCCCCAACCTCTTTCTCGACATCTCCTTCCCGCTCGCCGTGTTTGTTTTCTCTACCAATCAATGACGTTTCATTTCTTTTCCACATTTCTTTTTATGTAACTCGAGCATAAAAACATTTGTACGTTTTACAAGCAATATAGTTCTATACACAACACCAGAACCAAGCTCAGTTCATATATACAGCACCAGAACCAAGCTCTGTACATAAATAAAACACCAGCACAAATAGAGCTCAATTTAGTGCTACCCCTGCCGTATAGGTATGTACGGCGTAAAACTACAGCTCCAAGCATGGACCGAACAATGGTAAGGATATGCTGGGAGATGCTGTTTCACAAAAAATAAATCATATCATGATCATACCACCCATCATCTCGCTGCAGATCATACAGTAACTACAGTGCTGATTAGAGGCAGAATAAACATTTACATTAAGTGACTCACCGGTGACGTCTCAGATTCTAGTTCTTTTTCTCCATCCGGTCCAGACTTCTATGATGACTTCTCCCGGTCACAGACCATTTCTGCAGTTTGCCACTCAGATGTCTTCAGCTTCTCACTTTTCCAACATTTCTACACCTATAAATAAAGATAAAGTTCTCATTATACCACACACTACGCCCCTAAATATAATGGCACCATACACTGCACCTCTAATTATAATCGCACTATACATTGTCTCACACACACACACACACACACACACACACACACACACACACACACACACACACACACACACACACACACACACACAGTGTCCCCCTGTAGATATAGCCCACCCCTGTATATAGTGCCCCATAGATAGCCCACCCCAGTATATAGCTCCCCCGTAGATAGAGCCCCCCCCCCCGTAGATAAAGCCACACACTTTTTTATTACAATAAAATAACAAAACTATTCAAACTCGCCTTAATCCCGTTCCCACGCCGGCCGGCAGCAATGGAGACCTGCGCTCTTCTGCGCAGGTCTCCTGGGTTTGAACGAAGCGTCTATGAAAGGTGCCGATTGGCTGGGCAGAATGACTTTCCCTGTCAGTCAGCGCCTTTCAATGACGGAAGTGCGATACCGCTTCACTCGTAGAAAAGCGCTGAATGGCCGAGCACGGAACGTACCCGGCCATTCATTGCTTCTAATTGTACCTGTGTCCTATAGACGCAGGTACAATTATAGTGCAGGAGGGGGTGGAGCAGGCGCCCCCTCTAAGTTGCACTTGGGGCACATGCCCTGCCTGCCCCCCCCTAGCTACGCCCCTGGTGGCACTGTCCATATCTGATTGGACAGTGTCACAGCCATAGTAACGCCCCCTTGTGCCCTAGCGGCAGGAATACTGAGCAGACAGTCCTGGGGGTCCTTTGTAGGTCCCCAGGACTGACTGCAGACGGATTCCCCGGTCTTCGATTCTGTCACCGGGTTGCTGGTGAAGCGATCGAAGAAGATCATGACACGGACCGTGGCGCTGAAAGGGTCAAGCAGCTGGGGTCAGAATGTTTTCCGATCTGAGCTGTGTTAGCAGGCTGCTACAAGTTCAGGAGCTGTTGGTTACAGCTCCTGCTTAGAGGATGAGCTCTCACAGGAGCGCTCATCATCCTCTTCTATAACGACGCCAAAAGACGTTGCTGTAGACTCTGCATCGCCTGCCATGAAAAGACGGCGGGCGGTCATTAAGATGTTAAAATGGCTGCTGCTGCTTAGCCTTGAGGCATAGCTATAGGGAATGCAGAGGTAGCTGTGGCACCCAGGTCCTGAGGGCTCAGAGGCCCCTTTGCCACATAACAAGACCCCTGTATTATAAACGACACGTGGTAGCTGGGGGACCAGGTTACGGATTGAACATTGGGGCCCAGGAGAGTTACGCCTCTAGCTTCGACTCCCTATCCTATAACCTGCCGATATTTGCCTAGCAGCCATGCATTTGCACAAGTAGATATAAAACAGGTGCTTTATAGTAGTGCTCCTGTGTATTTGAGTAGTGATTCAGATATTCAGTTTCCAGGGGAATTACTATTTTTGTCTCCTAATATATTTTATTCACATGTTCAAAATTCAAACACAAATATTTGATTTTTGCCCCTACCCATAATGCCATAATGACTTTCCTCCTTCGCTTGTTCTACAAGTATACAAACACTAGAGATTTCAGATGGCCTTAAAGAGCGAGTTAAACCATTTTTCTGCCTGTTGGCGCTTTTTCTTGCCCTAAAGTTTTACAGATGCCCACTAAAGGTAGATATCATTTTGGATTTGTGTAAGTTATTCATGCCAAACGACAGATGCTCAGTCCAAATTCGCAGAGCAATGCAGAGATCCACCAGTCGATTTGTAGGCGATTTATCGTTTTTTACTTCTACTGGTGCCATCAAGAATGTAGAAATCATGGTCCATAAGGAGGCATCCACGTGGGATTATAACCAGAGCTAATGACTGCAGTAATTAATTTACTTGTTAGGCCCCATGCACACAAACGTATTTTTGCGGCCGCAATTCATTTCAATGGGCCCATGCACACGACTGTGGTTTCCACGGTTCATGTGTTGCCCGGGAGCCTCGACCGTAAAAAGATAGGACATGTCTTATTACGGACGCATTTTGCGGTTCAGGCTCGTTGATATGAATGCACATGGCAATGCTCACGGCCCGTGATTTGCTGTCCGAGCTGCAAATCGCGGCCCGTGCACACCACTACGGTCGTGTGCATGTGGCCTTAGAGTTAAGTTTTATTTACTCTAATAAAGATGGCCTTGGCCAATTTTACTTCTACCAATTATAGTGTCTTATATATTTTACTTGTAGTTACCTGCATTTATTGTCAGAAGTTATTACTAATTGTGGTTTATAATCCCATGACAACCTTCATGTCGTTCAGAAAATTGCCATCTAAAACCTCTCGTGTATGGCTAGCTTTAGTCCATAACATAACGCATTTCAACCTAAAATGTTAACACATGTTAACTCATTGGCCTAATACTTGGGTGGTTTCTGGTGTTTGGATTCTTTGATTTTATTCCTGTTCAAACTGTTCTTTATTTTGCAACTAAATGTTATTTCTCTTCTATTGTAGGCCTGTTTTGATTTCCAATGCATTGAATGAGATAACGTTACCTGGAGTCATCGTACTGCCTAAAAGAAAATCTGTCAGGACAGGTATGTAATCTTCTCCGTTCCGTATTCTTCTGGTATTTTGAAGGTGATTGTTGCCATGCATGTGTATATTCCTCACTAATTATAAGGAGTGTAATCACTGCAGTAGGGGAGTACACTCGCTAATATACATTCCGGTCCCCGTCGTGCTGATTATGAGATTTGAATCTATTTTTATAGCACTGGCGGGGGACCGGAAGTCTATTTGCAGTCTTCCTTCATGATGACACGACTCTTCTTCAATTGTCCGGCCCCGCTGTACTCTATATAGTTGCTGTACTACTGTTCTTGCTTGTACGTGGAGTATAGCGGGGCCAGTCACATGACGAAGAGTTGTCGTCCTGAAGGAAGATTGTGCAACTAGGTTCCCGGTCCCCCGCCGGCACCATAAAAATCTATTAAAATCTCATAATCCGCGTGACAGGGGACCGGAATGTATATTGGCGAGTGCACTCCCATACTGCAGTGTGTACACTGCGAATACTTTTCTGTCCCCACATAACCGCCTTAAGTAAACTACCCTGGTAAGCAAGGATTTCAAGTTGTACAGATAATTCTCTCATTTACTCCTTGGAATTAGAGATGTGGAAATAATGGCCGATAGCTCCACCATGGAATGATGAGTAAAATTGACGTTCTACAGCTCATAGAATCCTCGTAGGCAAAATGAATGACTAGATATAACTGATTAAACCGTGACTAATGAAACTAAACAGGTGTCGTCATACACGATTACTAGTACAGTCTATGCAAGAAAACTCTCTAGTGCCACCTGTAGGTGACTATCCTGTAAGTCAATGTAAAACCCTTTATAGAGCCTTGAAACACAACTTGGGTTAATAGCCAAACCAGAGACGCCCATCTGTAGACAGCACAGTATTGGAGTTGTTCCTCCACATCCGTATAGGGTAGGGTTCTGATTGATAGTAGAAACCTCTTATTCATAACTCACAGGTCACAAAATAGGCAGAGCTTATGTAAATTTGCACAAACATGGGTGTTTTTGGGATGTTTTGTGGGCGTTCCTGGCGGGACATAATAGTGTCTCACGAATGGGGATGCCAATTTTGGGAATTATGCCTTATCTTCTCATACATGTAGCTTATATAGTACACTGTCGGCATTTATTACTCTTGAAAGGGGTATTACCATTTCAGACAATTTATGGCATATGCCATACATTTTCTGATAGATGTAGGTACCATTCACTTCTATAAGAAGGAGATCACGTTACCAGGAATCTAAAGCTCGGTGTTCTACACTGTTTCTGTAACTCCCATTCACGTCTATCGGAGTTACGGAAACTGCATAGCACAGAGAGCTACGCTGTTTCTGTAAGCACAGCCACATCTCCACCCAGTCCCTGCCTGGATGCGGCGGCCAGCGTAGAGAGAGGTACATGTCCCAGAGCTGCGGAATATGCAATACTGTACTGAAGAACACCCTGGAGATGGCTCCACATTGCACTCCACCAATATATGTGCCGAACAATAGTCCTAGTATGTTAATTCCTAGCAAACATTTGGACTGTATCGTTATGTATATTAATGTCTACAATGGCTGCCGCAAACCTTTGTACCTAAAAGGGGTTTTCTAATAACTTTGTTTTTGGTCTATGGCCACACCACCCAGAATATGACCAATCTTGTCTGATCTTGGAAGCATTTCAGGGTCCGTCCTGGTTAGTACTTTGTTGTGTTGTCTGTCATCATGTCAAATCTTCTTCAATAACACATTGAGGGAGGATGCAGTACATTATTCGGTGCCCTCTTTTATCACTGTAGTCTATAGGCATGATGTATAAATTAAACGGATGCCATAATAAACTATAGGTGATGGATGCCACTGTTAGGCATACGTCCCTCATCGGCTATTATGGCATCCGTTTACGTCTTGAAAAGCTCTTGACAAATATACTAAATGGATGGTTGTGACACCGATAGGCTCCCATGCTCAAAAAGAACATGTATACCGTGCAATATATGATTCTACTACGTTATTCCATTCCTTTTTTTTTTCTTTTGCGATATACTAACGCATACCCAACAGATGAAGGCCAAGACGACACCCTTTTGGTTTCAGACGGGCTAATGTAACCCTATGGTGATGTATATAGCGGCCAGTCAGTGGTTGCAAAAATGTAACCTCATTTTCCTCTCTATAGGAGGAAGAATGGAATTGAGCATATTTGGCAGACATGGCTTTTTTCCCCCTTTTTTTTGTGGTGTAAACTAACGTTTTTGTCCTAGGGGTTCACTGATCTCTTGGTAAGCCCCTTCATAAAGCCAGAGTTATACTGTTTGCATTTGCTGCCTAGTGTAACCGAGTACATATGAAATTCCCTTAAACCCCTAAAACATTAGTATCACTTTGATAAACCTCATTTACTGACTCTGTTCTATTTAAATGCCATCAAGTTAATGTGCAGCATCCTCTGTACTCGACAAAATCTGCAGGAATGGCTGTATTGTTAGAATAAATCTTCTTGACCAGCAGCGCCCCGGGTTATGTTCTCTACAGAGATTTTTTTTATTTATTTTCTGCTCGAAATATAAACATGGGCTCAGCGTTGAAAGCTCTTCCAGTCTTAGCAGCACAGTCAACATTTTTTCGTGTGTATAAAATTAGATCAAGTAACCCCTGTCAGCCAAACAATATCATAACTCATAAATCACTCTAAGATCATATTGCCATATGAGAAACAATAGTCCTTGTAGAACCGCAATGGGGTCACTTCATAGCACAGAGAGGGTAAAGCTCCACTCAGTTCAGACAGGCAGAACAATACAGATGTTAGAAGGCTGAAAACGTGTCGAAAACTTCTATTTTTATATCCGTCAGTTGGAATCACGTCTAGCGGAGTCTGTATACACAGCTTAATGAGCCGGATGGGCCCCATGTCTGGCGTTAAACTCTTAACTACATGATAAATTTGGTTTTATTGTGGTTGGAATGTAACCAGCAAAGGAAGCAGGGGATGTTTTCATGAATAAATTATATTATTTCAGGTCGTACCATTGCAACTTTCCACTGCATGTTCAGAATTAATCTGGTTTGTTTTAATGTGTTGGGGGGGGGGGGGGGGTTTATGTGATTGCTAAATCGAATAGGTTTGTGTTTTTTAAGTAGGGCTCCACTATTGGCAGTGCATTATACATGTAGACATGTTTTACATCCATAGCTGGATAGTTTCTAGTTCTTTTGTCAGTCAGGCGCTCGGAGGACAGAAACCTCCTGTGCAGCAGAAGGGAAAAAGCAGTTTCACATTGATTTTCACCAAAATGACCCATTGTATTGTTATTTGCGATGTGTAAATAGATCACATTATTATAGCCATTTAATCTAATAATGATCTGACCTGTATTTTACTGCAGTGGTAACAACTTTTCCTGTAAATTATGTAATTGCTTCCTATGATGATGACGTATAAAGACTTACAACATACTTACAACCCATCCAATTGCTGCGCCCAAAGGCCTAAACCACACATGCTGCTTAAAAAAGTTATTAGTTTAGGACAATTCCTGCTTGTTGGAAGGGTCCCTTGAAAATAAGCTGATCGCAATAATGTCCCCTGCTAGGACCACCAGCAGTCAGTTGTCATCTGTGGGGATATCTGGCAGTAAATGTTCAGTTTCCCTGCAGCACCACCACAGGAAAAATTCCACATTACACTGTGCCCATTAAAATCATTGGATGGTTTGTGTAAAGTAGGACAGGCCAAGTCCTCCAGAGTGAGAGACATTCTTTGAAACCACTCTCCACTCTGGCCAAGAAACGAGAATCCTGAACAGAGCACCCCCTATATTAACTAGAGTTCCCTGATAGGGTATATGAAAAAAGGTTTCTGAACCCTATTAATTCGCCCCTTGTTCAATCAGGTCTTTCGGAAATGTGTATTTTCTGTGGGTGAGCTGATGATGTACTCTATATTGTTGCCAGTGGCACCATGTTCTAAATGTTAGCACGATAGTGGGTCATCCATAGCGTTTTATGTGCTTAACCCACATCATTTTCAAACCAGAAGTCCAGAACTGCTGATAATAGCTGTTTTAAATAATTTGCAGTGTCTCTAGTTTATAAAAATATCTTTCATCTTTTTTTGCTTACCTGTGTCTCCCTGGTGGTGCTTCTAATCTGTGCGCTAGGGGAGGGGTCTCTGAGCAGAATCATTCTGCTTCCCCTCCTTGAAGCTGACAATATTGTTCCTTCTTACTTTCAATATCTTACCTTACCTTCAATATTGTTCCTTCTTACTTTCCCCGCAGATAGGTAACATGGGATCCAGAGTAGAAAAGATATATACTATGTAACATCCATAGTATGCACTCCCTTAGAAACCATTGAAAATATAATGAAATAAAACAATAAAGTGGGCATGTGCAGAGTTCAGCTGTCTGGAAGCAGAACTTTACAATCCTTGCAAGCTGAGAGGCAATGGTCTCTGCATCTATACTGCCATGCTACTGCAGACGCTCTGCTCCTTCCCTGACAAGCTGGGCAGAAAGCGATTTCTATTGGCTGCTCTTCCAGTGAAGAGAGGATCACTATGCAGAGACCTGCCTCTGTGGGATTGACTGCGCTTGCTTGTCTAACGGCACTTCATTAGGTGGACATGTACACTGCTATACAGTTTGAACACCAGGTGGTACCATACTTTGTCATTTAATGTCCTAACTCGTCACTGGATAATTTTTTTTACAGCATGTAATGGGCAAATATTGTTAATTTTGTATTATCTATACAATAAATATGATATTTTATAGTGGGACAACCCCTTTTAATCGTGATCCTAAAACTCACTAGTGATCAAGCTTTTCTCAAATTTCTCTCGTAACTTTGGCTTACATTTTAATTTTTTTTGTATTTTTAATTTTTTTATCTATTTGAAAACGCCTGATGATTGAGAAGGTGAAACGTTGCTGTGAATATTTGGCGAATAAATAATCCACTATACTCTATCCAAATGATATATAGGAGCTGCACTGTAATGGGAAACCCAAAAAATTGGCGGGTCCGAAGCCTCAGAGTCTTGACCAAGTCCCCTTCGGTTCATCAATACACAAATCCAAGGAAAAAGGCAGCACTCCAAGTAAGTATAAAATATAAAGGTGTTTTTTTAAACCGCCTTCATATTTTATATTTACTTGGAGTTCTTCATTAAATAATAATTATTTTTTTTATAGTAAGAGACATTGGACAATAACTCAATTTTAAGCGTTATTTAGCTGGGATAGAGGATGGCAGGAAAAAAATATTTTTTTCATCTTCTAGGTGCTCAAATATTGAAGGTTTAACAGATCAAGTTTACCCTACATTGTAATTTTTTTTTATTTTTTTTTGCACAGCATATTAAATTATTCTATTCTCCTAAAGCCGGTGTATGCTTGCTACACAAAGCACACGTAACAAAATCTTTCTTGTTCCTGCGTTTCAACCTCCTTTACTTGAATGTTTCTGTCCTGGTTTTGCAAGGTTTTTACCATGTTTTCCCAAATTATAAACGAACAGGCTGTTTTACCTAATGAGATGGTGAACTTCCTGCAACTCTGTAGTGTAGTGCGTGAGCTGGGAAATCGTGGTCACCCAGACAGGAACTGAAGTGGTTGCTAGGCAACTTGAAGTATTGTAGCCTTCAAAATACACTGTGTGGGCATTGCAAAAACAGAACAAAACATAGGTTTTGCAAAAGTATCTAAATACATACAATGTCAACTATGGAAATGGAGGTACTGCAGTGGAGTGGCCAAATCCAAAAGATATATATATATAATCGGAAAATGCGCCAAAAAACGTCCGAAAATGCCTCCCATTGATTTCAATCGGAAGCGGAGGCGTTTTTTTCCCGCGAGCGGAAAAACAAGCTCACGGGAAAAAGAAGGGACATGCCCTATCTTCGGGCGTTTACGCCTCTGACCTCCCATTGACATCAATGGGAAGCAGGGAAAGCGTATTTCGCGGCGTTTTATGCCCGTGGAGCTCAATGGCCGCGGGTGTAAAACACAGCGAAAGTCAGCGTACAGGCAGAGGAAAATCTGTCTCAAAATTCCAAATGGAATTTTGAGGCAGATTTTCCTCCTGCAAAAAACTCAGTGTGAACCGATCCTAAGAATGCTTTCTAATATAGAAGCATTTAAGTTTATTTTTATTTTTTTTATCAATTAACAAAATACGAAGTGAATAAACAGAGGAGAAATCTAAATCATATAAAATTCGGTGTGACCACCCTTTGCCTTTTTAAAGCATCAATTCTTCTAGGTACACTTTCATGCAGTTTTTGAAGGAACTCGGCAGGGAGATTGTTCCAAACATCTTGGAGAACTAACTACCGATTTTCTGTGGATGTCGCTTCCTCAAATCCTTCTGTCTCTTCATGCAATCCCAGAGAGACTCGATGATGATGAGATCAGGGTTCTGTGGGGCCCATATCATCACTTCCAGGGCTCCTTGTTTTTCCTTACGCTGAAGATAGTTCTTAATGATATTGGCTGTAAGTTTGGGGTCGTTGTCCTGCTGCAGAATAAATTTGGATCCAATCAGATGCCTCCCTGATAATCTTGCATGATGGACAAGTATCTGTCTGTATATCTCCACATTGAGGACATCATTAATCCTGAGAAAATCCCCAACTCTATTTTCTGAAATGCAGCCTCAAACTTGTAAAGAACCTCCACCATGTCACGACTCTGGGGGTATGTGGACCCACTAAGCCGCTCCGCCGTAAAGGACTAGCAGCTGTCCAAGACACAGTTAATGTAAGTCTTTAGTATTGGAGTACCTGTATAGAGGTTCTGACAGACACTATGGCGTAGCAGACACTATGGCATAGCAGACTCCTCGGCACAGATGACGCTTGGCGTGACAGATGACGCTTGGCGTGACAGATGACGCTTGGTGAACATGGGTAGACACAACGCTCAGGCAAGGGAGGAAGGGCAGAGCCCTTTTTATAGTCCAGGGTGTAAAGGGATTGGCTGGGGAACTAAACACTGAGGAGGGAGACGCCGACATGAAGAAAGTGTACTGCGGCTGCCGGTAAATAGGACGTGTCGGCGGTCAGTGACCGCAGGCACAATACACCATGCTTCACTGTTGCCTGCAGACACTTATTATTGTACCGCTCTCCAGCCCTTCGGTGAATAAACTGCCTTTTGTTACAGCCAAATATTTCAAATTTTGACTGGTCAACCCAGAGCACCTGCTGCCATTTTTCTGCACCCCAGTTCCAATGTTTTCATGCATAGTTGAGTCGCTTGGCCTTGTTTCCACGTCGAAGATATGGCTTTTCGGTCATAATTCTACCATGAGGACCACTTCTGGTGTACCTGAGTCCCACTGGTTTCTGACAGTTCTGAGCTGATGGCACTGCAGGACATTTTCAGATTTTGAAGGGAAGTAAGCATGATGTATATTTGATCTGCTTCACTTAGTTTCCTTGGCCGACCACTGCGTCTATGGTCCTCAATGTTGCCCTTTTCTTTGTGCTTCTTCAAAAGAGCTTGAACAGCACATCTTGAAACCTCAGTCTACTTTGAAATCTTTGCCTGGGACAGACCTTGCTGATGCAGTATAACTACTTTGTGTCTTGTTGCTGTGCTCAGTCTTGACATGATGAAACGGTCTTCCACAACCTCACCTTTGTAGCAGAATTTGGCTGCTCCTCACCCAGTTTTAAGACTCCTACACAGCTGTTTATGTTACAGTTAATGAATGTGTTTCAACCTACATATTAAAATTATGATCATTATCACCTGTTTTGTATAATTGGTTAATCCTACACCTGACTATAATTCTACTAAATCCATGACTTTGTGCAAGTGTACCTAGAAGAATTGATGCTGTTTTGAGGCAAAGGGTGGTCACAGCAAATATTGTTTTGATCTATATTTCTCTTCTGTTCATTCACTTAATTGTATGTGTGCATGTTTAATTGTAGATTACAAATGGAAGGAAAATCTTATTGCAATAGCAGCAATCCTATATAATGGAGGGCCTTGATTATTATGGTAATTGGCCTTCTTGCCATGATAATTAGTGTTAATTTCGTAATTTCTCTTTCTAATCCGGTTAACTTTTCAATTGTAAGAGACCTTTTGAAAACGTCCCTTTATCTACTCAAGCATTGGACATTTACCAAGTTCCTCTGCATTGTGGTTAAGTGTGTTAGGAAGAGAACTGGATATAAGCCGAGTGCATCTTATATGAAGGCTAGATCTGGAAAGGAAGCGTGACATAGAGTTCATAGGGCCAGCTGTCTCATTCTGTCTGATGTTGTAGCATTGAGGGGTAAATAGCTGGGACAGTGCACTGGAAGCCAGGGGCCTGCTAACCTGACTTAACCTAACAAAGACCATGGTTCTGGGAGAAAGCTTTCCTGATCGGAGACCTCTGTGAACAGCATTTCCTACAAAAAAGGGAGCAGAGTGTTGCCTCGGTGATTGCAAGAAAATGAATGGACTTCTCTAAGTCTGAAGAACAATATGGACTTTCTCTTCAGAGTCAAGATCTATCTCTGCTTGTATGCAACTGCAACCAAGGAACTGACCATCAGTGCCAGTAAATGTAGAATTATAAAATTATCTTTAATAAAGACTTTTTTTTTTTTATTTTTTAACTCTGATTTTGGGATCTTACTTTGTAACTAAGGCCTTCTGAGACCCTGACAGCCTTTTATTCACAGCACCGTTTGTGAGCGGCTTTTATTATTGTCCTTGGCATCTTGCTGGTTTTCCACTGGCTCGTTTGCATTTGGGCGGCTTTTCATGTTCCCTGTGTCTTCTTCTAAACAGTACTTTTAAATTCATTGCTAATTGGAAGGCAGCCATGCAAGAAGAAAAGGCAAATACGGTTGACAGGTTTTCCATTACTAAACCCCCATTTACCTATCCCTTCTGTTTCCTTTAACTTTGTACTTAGGATTTATAGTCTTAACTTACCTCCAGTGTTTTCTTCCGCATGACCCGGTGAGTTCTATTTGATTTGCTTTTTGTTTTATTTAAGAAAGGAGAAACATAGTTCACATATATTGTATTTCATTGTGGGTAGGATTTGTTCTTTCAATATAACCTCACATAAATCTTGAAGCTCTGCTCTTTAGCAACATTTTGTCCAGTATGTGGTACTTGAAAAAGAACCAAGAAATTATTGCATTAAAAAAAAAAAAAAAGTCCAGCATAAAAATCATGTCTGTAAAACGGCAGCCTTTACTTTGCTGCTGGGACTTCCCAATGGTAGAGAGAACTGCTTTATTCTGGGCTGTTTATATGGCTGTTGCAGAGACCACACATAGATCTGTCAGTTGTACAAGGAGCCGGTGTGTGGTGTTCTACACATCATATGCATGAGCTGATTAATTATCTTAAACATTTTCCCTTTAAGTCAGATTTTTACTACATTGTGCATAATACTGTGTCTAGCAGGCATTCTATAGGTGGCAATACATGTTTAATAACGGCTCAAACTAGCAGTTATTTCTCCTGACTCCCCTATAAACATGCAAGCTCTGCAGAGCCAAGCGCGCATGTTTATTTCAATCGGCGGGGGGAGATAAGCTGAAGCCCCACACCTGGCAGCAACCTATCTGTCTTGGGAACAAAGGATATAATAATGTTGAACTGACATTTCCGATACTTTTTTTTTTATTCCCCCTGACATCTGCCTTCAGGGGAGAGTCGGGTAGCCTGCCCGTATACATTAGATTGTTGGCCGATCATGTCCATATCGGCGTGCTCGGCCAAGATCTGTCTAATGTGTATGGGCCTCTTAAATGGACACTAACTTTTCAAACAACTTATGCTGATCTCATAGTATACCTTATATAAAACTTGTAATTTACTTACTGTTAATATTCAGTTCTATTATCCATGCAAATGCTGTGTGAAGTGACTGTCACTAGGTGTCTCCCTCTCTGTAATATGCTGTCCATCCACTGTCAAGTATTGAAGTTGGTGGTATGTCACGTCTCTGCCTGCCAATAGAAGTTTACGGGGAGGGGTGAGCAGGAAGAGGGAGCATAGATAGAGTGAATCAGCAACACATGCTGCATGTAAGTCTATGGAGGGGGAGCAGGGAGAGGAAGTAGGAGCAGAGAGAAACATACAGATGTGATGGTAAGATTTCTATGGCACCCACTGCTGGATTCTCAGCTACATTGGTCTGTACTGCTGAATAATCTCCACCACTATATATTTCCATCCAACACAATGGGTTCTTTCTCAAGGAAGATTCCATAGAGTTGGATTGAAATGTTGCTGGGCTAAATAAAACACACCACTCTATTTATTCATGATCCGCTTTTTCTGCCTATATTTTTTACTTTTTGTATCTATGAACTCATAGCCTGAGTCTGGGAGGATTTATTTCCACCCACTAACTAGAGCAGTGCGGCTTTCTTTTTGATTGATTGAGAAATTCATGACTTGATAATAGGGCAAGCGGCATGACAAATTTAGTGCAACTTTCTAGGCATGTTAGATACTTTTCCTTACTCCACTTTATGGCATGGGTACTTTTGCAATATTTAGCAAAAAATAAATAAAAAAATGGCATGCATTTTTAATAGATTTGATACATAGAGTACATCGTGATAGCCAGACTTGTTTTAATACGTTGATGTGAATATGTAAAGAGGATGAAAATCAAAATGTTGCAACCAAGTATTTCTCTGCATGTCCTTTCTGGGTTAATATCTGGTTGCAACATTATGATATTGTTCATTATTTCATATATTTTCATCAGTTTTTTAAAACCCATCTGGTATGCCCATAAATCCCTATCCCCCTGTTTAAGATATTTTTGATAAGTGTTCTGCCGCCGCTGTGAATGCTTATTTCATGTGCTTGTAAAATGAAAGACTCGGATCAATATATGTCATTTTCAAGGCTACTAAGAATTAATAGGCTGACTTGTTAAAAGCGGTGATTACCATTAGCCCATGATGGGGACTGCATAAGCAATTCTGCTGATACGCATTGTCCTCAATTCATGTGCTAATACAACTCAGGCACATATGGTATGTGGGGGATGATATTATCATATCAACTTGCAGGGTGTGCCCAGTCCTGTGGAGGTGACAGCGGGGATTATCTGGTAATGCCTGGTTTTTAGAGGCAAAATAAGTTGCATGTTAATGTTTGCACGTAAAGACTTCTTTTTATCTTGCTCCATTTAATTTTTTATTAGCATCAAACATCAATCATGTCCTCCTTTTATGTCTGCAAGCCAGCAGTTTAGTGCTTGGTAATGCGACTGTTCTATGCTATATGCCTTGTAATCCCCAGAAAGACGGACACACTTTGGAAAATTCCACATTTAAATGGTAACTAAACGTTCAACAAACTAATGACATGTCATAGTGACATGTCAAAAGTTTTGATCGGTGGGGGTCCGAGCACTGAGACCCCCACCAATCGCTGAAACGAAGCCGCAGAAGTGTCCGGGTAAGCACTGAGTCGCTTGGTTTCTGTTCAGCCTTTCTCAGTAGAAAATCTATGAGCCCGTACTCCGCTACATCGGCTTTCCGAAAAAGCCGAACTGAAACTAAGCTGGTCAGCGCTCAGACGAGCGCTTCTGCCGCTTCGTTTTAGCGATTGGTGGGGGTCTCAGTGCTCGGACTATGACATGTCAGAAGTTTGAACGTTTTAGTTAACTTTTAAGCATAAGGGTAAGGTTCCATGACCGCTGTGTCTACTTAAAAGTAAAGTAAGGTTCTGCAAAATCTACAGTTTTTTTGCCATATCATGCAATTAGCAAATGATAGTTGTTACCATATAATAATAATAATCTTTATATAGCGCCAACATATTACGCAGCACTTTACAATTTAGAGGGAACATGAAACAAACAATATCAGACATTACATAGTGACAAAGTTCATTTACAATTCAAAGCTGGGGAGTGAGGACCCTGCTCGCAAGAGCTTACAATCTATGAGGAAATAAGGGAGACACAAAGTGTAACAGTGTTTGTTCTGTACAATGGTCCGGCCATTTTTATACACATGCGGTGGTAACATAAAGCTGCATGAGCCGGTCACCAGCCAGTA
This sequence comes from Rhinoderma darwinii, assembly GCF_050947455.1. Taxonomy (NCBI): domain Eukaryota; kingdom Metazoa; phylum Chordata; class Amphibia; order Anura; family Rhinodermatidae; genus Rhinoderma; species Rhinoderma darwinii. The sequence continues at coordinate 34,725,030 of NC_134697.1, read as the reverse complement.
TCCGTGTATGACGGACATGAAGAAAAGGAGTGTGAGGGAATCTTATTCTGATGACTAATCTAAAAGGAGGGCCATGGAAAGGAGTCAGATTAGGGAATGTTATAGGCCTGTCTAAATAGATGTGTTTTCAGGGCACGTTTAAAACTGTGGATATTTGGAATTAATCTGATTGTCTGGGGTAGCGCATTCCAGAGGACGGGTGCAGCATGAGAGAAATCTTGGAGACGGGAGTGGGAGGTTCGGATTATGGAGGATTTTAATCTAAGGTCATTGGCAGAACGTAGAGCCCGAGTAGGGTGGTAGACAGAGATGAGGGAGGAGATGTAAGGAGGTGCAGCGCTGTGGAGAGCTTTGAGGGTGAGAGTAATAAGTTTGAATTTTATTCGGAAGGGGGTGGGCAACCAGTGCAGTGACTGGCACAGGGTAGAGGCGTTGGTGTAGCGGTTGGTCATAAAGATGAGCCTGGCTGCTGCATTGAGGATAGATTGGAGAGGGGAGAGTTTGGTGAGTGGAAGACCGACTAGTAATGAGTTACAGTAGTCAAGACGAGAGTGAATCAGAGCAACAATGAGAGTTTTGGCGGTTTCCTCCGTAAGAAAAGAGCGGATTCTGGAGATGTTTTTGAGGTGAAAATGACAGGAGCGTGAAAGTGCTTGTATGTGAGGAGTAAAGGAAAGATCTGAGTCAAAAATAACCCAGAGACAGCGGGCGTGCTGCTTAGGAGTGATGATAGTGCCACACACAGAGATGGAGACATCAGGTTTAGGGAGGTTAGTAGATGGTGGGAAAACAAGGAGTTCAGTTTTAGATCTAAATATAATATTGCACCTCTCTAAATCCCTTGTACAACCACATCGAATATGGGATTTAGTTTTTAACTCTAGATTGTAAAAGGATATAGCACAGCTGGAGAGGTTTCAAAGGTGGGCTACTACATTAATAAATGAGATCGAAGGTCTCTCTAAGGGTATGTTCACACGTAGTGACCAAAAATGTCTGAAAATACGGAGCTGTTTTCAGGCGAAAACCGCTCCTGATTTTCAGACGTTTTTGTAGCAACTCACGTTTTTCGCTGCTTTTTTTTACTGCCGTTTTTGGAGCTGTTTTTCAATGGAGTCAATGAAAAACGCCTCCAAAAACATCCCAAGAAGTATCCTGCACTTCTTTTAGACGAGCCGTCATTTTACGCGCCGTATTTTGACAGCGACGCGTAAAATAAAGGCTCGTGGGAACAGAACACCGTAATTCCCATTGAAAGCAATGGGCAAATGTTTATAGGCGAATTGGGGGCGTTTTTTCAGGCGGTTTACGCCTCGAATTACGTCTGAAACCACTGCGTGTGAACATACCCTTACAATGAGATGCTAGAAAAATTGGGCTTGTTCAGCTTTTGCAAAAAGACGACTTTGAGGTGATCTTCTTAAGTATGTGTGTGGACAATAAAAAGAACTGTATCTTGCGCTCAAACCCGAATCCATCAGGTCAGCAGGAGTGACTGCTTAGGTGACAGCTGGCTATCCAGCTGTTATCGATCACATCTAAGTTCGGAGAGACCCGCAGGACCCACTGTCACCGAAGCCGTCATTCCCGCTGACCTGACTGACTGGTGTTTGAGCGCAAGATACAGCTTCTAAGTATCCAGAATACATAGAAGCTGTATCTGAAAAAGTAAATTCTTTTTTTTTTTTAAATCAAAACTAATTACAAAGTTGCTTAAAACACCATAATACGTTGTTTTATAAAAAAAAAAAAAGTATTCAATGGTTAACATGGCCTTTAAAGACTCTTCTATTGAGACTGCTCAGTAGTTGAGAACAAGGGGTGTTTAATAACATAACTTACTTGCTGGTACTAAGGAACTAAGATCTTGACCACCATTCCCTTTTTAACCCTGCGTAGTACAGAAGTGTATAACTGACCTTTTGAGCTATTCAAGTCATTCTCAAAAACGAAGCTTCATCTGGTCTCAAGGAATTTGTCCAATATTGACTTGTAATGTCCAGGTTTACTGACTGTTTAACCTTCATTGTAGTTCTTCATGAATACTGTATAGTATAACTAACTAGTACGCAGTACAAGCATTTGTCAGCAGAGCTACACATTGCTTACTTTGTTCTAACAGACAAAACCTAGGTTATCATCATCTGTGGTGCTTGTAGGAACACCTGTGTCTAACCATATTGTTCCATATATACCACTTCCTAATACACAAGCAACTATTTACCTTTAGGGCTAATCCACACGTGGCGTAAATACGTATTTTGTTGTGGAAAATCTGCAGCATAATACGGTAGCAAAGGAGCGGATGAGATTTCAAGATATCCCATCCACTCGCTGCTGCGTACGTGTTATCCAGAGATTCCACGCACAAATTAACCTGTGATTCAGTTTTTTAAGTCGCATCATGTCAAATGTGCACGCGGAATCGCCGGTAGTTTGTTGTGGGTTTTCCCCATTGAATTCAATGGGGATCTAATCCGTCAAGTGTTGAGACTTTTGCGGTGGAATTCCGCCGCAAAAATAGCCTGCTAGGAAAAAAAAAACCTTATACTTACCTCTCATGTTCTGTAGGCCGGCCGCCTGGTATGACGTTTCATCTTATGTGAACGCTGCAGCCAATCAAAGGCTGTAGCAGTGGTCACATGGGATGAAACGTTATCCCAGCAGGCCGGCCTGGATGATGTCAGAGGGCAGGCCGCGTGGGATGACTTTTCATCCCATGTAACCGCCGCTGCAGCCAATCACAGGCCGGCCCTCTGACTGCTAAATGCTGCAGTTTTCTGCAGCGGACATTTCGGGCAAAAAACTGCATCACAATTTGCTGCGGTTTTCGCCCGGAATTCCCTACGGCCACCAGGGCAGATATGCAGTGTACCCTTTACGCCGTGTATGCGCCCCGTGTGAACTCCGCCTTTCAGTGTTACAATGTTGTCTGGGGGTATTATGTTGTTTGTCAGCCACTCCAACGTTTTGATAGGTACTGACACTTACAAGCTGTCCATCCATATTAAAGAAAACTGATTTTGGTGATTTTTGGCTGATCATTGTCTGAAAATTATTTGCGCATGATTAATTGCGAAAGTCACCATTTAAACAATTGGCTCAAGGACCGTATCCAGAGAATTGTGGTCCATGATTCCTACTCTGAATGGTCCCCGGTTATAAGTGGTGTACCCCAGGGTTCCGCGCTGGGTCCACTATTATGCAACTTATTTATTAATGATATAGAGGATGGGATTAAAAGCGCTGTTTCTATTTTTGCAGATGACACCAAGCTATGTAGTGTTCAGTCTATGGAAGATGTTCATAAATTACAAGCCGATCCTTCAGTGTTTGGGCGTCCTCTTGGCAAACTACGTTTAATGTAGATAAATGTAAAGTTATGCATCTGGGTACCAACAACCTGCATGCATCATATGTCCTAGGGGGAGCTACACTGGGGGAGTCACTTGTTGAGAAGGATCTGGGTGTACTTGTAGATCATAATCTAAATAACAGAATGCAATGTCAATCAGCTGCATCTAAGGCCAGCAAGATATTGTGTATTAAAAGAGGCATGAACTCACGGGACAGGGATGTAATATTACCACTTTACAAAGCATTAGTGAGGCCTTATCTAGAATATGCAGTTCAGTTCTGGGCTCCAGTTCATAGAAAGGATCCCCTGGAGTTGGAAAAATTACAAAGAAGAGCAACGAAGCTAATAAGGGGCATGGAGAATCTAAGTTATGAGGAAAGCTTAAAGAGGCTCTGTCACCAGAATAAAAATGCTCTATCTCCTACATCAGTTTATCGGCGCTGGAATGTAGTTACTAGCAATGTGTTTTTATTTTAAAAATGATGTTTTTTAACAAAGTTATGGCGTTTAGAACATTTATGCAAATGAGGTCCTTAATGCCCAACTGGGCGTTTTTTAATTTTCAACCAAGTGGGCGTATGACAAAGAGGTGTATGACGCTGTCCAATCCGCATCATACACCTCTCTGTCTTACACCCACGCTAGATTCACTGAGCAGCGTGATCTCGCGAGACCGCGCTGTGACGTCCCTTCCGCCCACAGGTCCTTCATCCCTGCGTCTGAAGACAACATCTTTTGTCTCCCTCCAGGCTGCTGCTGCTACTACCGATCCGACGACTGGGACTTCTCATCGGCCTGGAGGGAGACGAAAGATGTTGTCTTCAGACGCAGGGATGAAGGACCTGTGGGCGGAAGTGGTGTCACAGCGCGGTCTCGCGAGATCACGCTGCTCAGTGAATCTAGCTTGGGTGTAAGGCAGAGAGGTGTGTGATGCGGATTGGCCAGCGTCATACACCTCTTTGTCATACGCCCACTTGGTTGAAAATTAAAAAACGCCCAGTTGGGCATTAAGGACCTCATTTGAATAAATGTTCTAAATGCCATAACTTTGTTAAAAAACATCGTTTTTAAAATAAAAACATATTGCTAGTAACTACATTCCAGCGCCGATAAACTGATGTAGGAGATAGAGCATTTTTATTCTGGTGACAGAGCCTCTTTAAAAGAATTAAACCTATTTAGCCTTGAAAAGAGACGACCAAGGGGGAACATGATTAACTTATATAAATATATTAATGGCACATACAAGAAATCTAGTGAAATCCTGTTCCATGTAAAACCCCCTTAAAAGACAAGGGGGCACTCCCTCCGTCTGGAGAAAAAAAGGTTCAACCTGCAGAGGCGACAAGGCTTCTTTACTGTGAGAACGGTAAATCTATGCAATAATCACCGCAGGAGCCGTCACAGCAGGGACAGGAGATGGCTTTAAAAAAGGCTTAGATCATTTCCTAGAACAAAAAAATATCAGCTCCGATGTCAATGTGTCGAATTTGTTTCATCCCTTCCCTTTTTCCCATCTCTTGGTTGAACTTGATGGACATGTCTGTTTTTTGTTTTTCTTCCCAACCGTACTAATTATGTAACAATGTCTCCCAAAAAGATAATCTGTCGGTTTGGATATTTTTTCAATCCATTGCTGTCTGAAAATTTGAGTGTATGGCATAATGTTCTTTTGCCTTGGATTATGTGTTAAAACATGTCTCTGATCTGCAAGTTTGACATGTTGATGATGGTCCGATCGTTTGTACGATCAGTCGGCCACATGATGGCGGTTTTTTAAATTTAGTGTGTATAGCCAGCTCAAGGGTATATTCACACAAGCAGCTTTTGTGGTGTTTTTTATTTTTATTTTACTGTATACATGCCGTTTTTCTTCCAGATTTTGCACAACTGTGACAATCATGGCAAAAAAAACCACCACAAAACCTGCTTGTGTGAATACACGCCAGGAGTGCAGGAAGCCCATGTACTAATGATGCAGCTGATCTAATCCTATAGAAGGACCACCTAGGCTGAAGGGTCGACATCCTTCTCTTTGTTTTGCATTCCCATCACATTTTTTATATAATTCTCTTAACATAAAGTATGTTTGGATAATTTAGTTGGTGGAAGAATACTGTTGTGTTTGTGTCTTTTGAAAAACTACTAAAGTAGTAGTGACATCAGGCTAGGACTATTAATAATACGATCCTGCACAAGGTCTCAACCCCTGTAGCCTTAGCTCTTCCTTTTGTTCATAAGGTCACAAAAATGGAATCCTAGAATGATCCCATATCCACGCTGCTATGATGTTCAGAATTATATAACTTTTAGTTTTTCAACTTTTTTTTCACTTTGATATAAACGTTTTTATGCACTTTATTTCTTTATTATTGGAATAATACACAAAAAACACTACATATAGAAGGCTGCTTCAATAAGGTATAAAACATGTACATTCCATGGGGAAGTCGCAAGTATATTGATCAAAAAACATTCAGAGCATTGGTAACTGTTAACAATTAATAAGTCACCAAGTCATTAAGAGGACAGTATGTAACGTAGTAATGCATAGTGCTAGAAAAAGATTCTTTCCCTACAAAGCCGCTCTTTATACTTAGGTGTGTTATGTGCATGTACACTACCGTTCAAAAGTTTGGAGTCACCCAGACAATTTTGTGTTTTCCATGAAAACTCACACTTATATTTATCAAATGACTAGAAAATATAGTCAAGACATTGACAAGGTTAGAAATAATGATTTTTATTTGAAATAATAATTTTCTCCTTCAAACTTTGCTTTCGTCAAAGAATGCTCCATTTGCAGCAATTACAGCATTGCAGACCTTTGGCATTCTAGCTGTTAATTTGCTGAGGTAATCGGGAGAAATTTCACCCCATGCTTCCAGAAGCCCCTCCCACAAGTTGGATTGGCTTGATGGGCACTTCTTGCGTACCATACGGTCAAGCTGCTCCCACAACAGCTCTATGGGGTTGAGATCTGTTGACTGCGCTTGCCACTCCATTACAGATAGAATACCAGCTGTCTGCTTCTTCCCTAAATAGTTCTTGCATAATTTGGAGGTGTGCTTTGGGTCATTGTCCTGTTGTAGGATGAAATTGGCTCCAATCAAGCGCTGTCCACAGGGTATGGCATGGCTGTAATGACGGGGTAGGGAGACAGACAGGGGAGCCCTAATCTACCTGCCACTCAGTCCCTGCCTACTTGCACGGCCCGTCCTAGGCGACAGCGTACAACTGGGCGACGGTCCCTACGCTCAATATGTGCACGACAGACAAACAGACAAGGGTACACAGAAGCTAAGGGAAATGGGGCCGTTGCCCACGGCAAGACCGTGAGCAACAAGAGTAGTGAACGAGCCGAGTCAAACCAGGAGTGTATGAGGTACCAAACGCAGAGCAGGAGCGTAGTCAGTAAAGCCAGGGTCAAAATGAAGCAAGGTCAATAATGATAGCAGGAGCAGCAGAGCCAGGAAACAGGAAAGAATCACAGGCAGAGACAAGCAGGAAATGAAGGTATAAATAGACCTAGGGCGGGAGCTAGAACCGTCTGGCCAGGCTGTGATAGGTTCTCCCACTCCTGAGCCTACCAGCCTGAGTGGTAGCAGATCGAGTCACTCTATCAGACTTAGGAGCAGGTGCAGACTGATTAACCATGGGCGTCGACACAGAAGCTGTGTCTGGCAGATCCTTTAAAATGGCGTTGCAAAATGGAGAGATAGCCTTCCTTATTCAAAATCCCTTTTACCTTGTACAAATCTCCCACTTTACCAGCACCAAAGCAACCCCAGACCATCACGTTACCTCCACCATGCTTGACAGATGGCGTCAGGCACTCTTCCAGCATCTTTTCAGTTGTTCTGCGTCTCACAAATATTCTTCTGTGTGATCCAAACACCTCAAACTTCGATTCGTCTGTCCATAACACTTTTTTCCAATCTTCCTCTGTCCAATGTTGGTGTGCTTTTGCCCATATTAATCTTTTCCTTTTATTAGCCAGTCTCCGATATGCCTTTTTCTTTTGCCACTCTGCCCTGAAGGCCAGCATCCCGGAGTCGCCTCTTCACTGTAGACGTTGACACTGTTGTTTTGCGGGTACTATTTAATGAAGCTGCCAGTTGAGGACCGGTGAGGCGTCCATTTCTCAAACTAGAGACTCTAATGTACTTGTCTTGTTGCTCAGTTGTGCAGCGGGGCCTCCCACTTCTCTTTCTACTCTGGTTAGAGCCTGTGTGTGCTGTCCTCTGAAGGGAGTAGTACACACCGTTGTAGGAAATCTTCAGTTTCTTGGCAGTTTCTCGCATGGCATAGCCTTCATTTCTAAGAACAAGAATAGACTGTCAAGTTTCACATGAAAGCTCTCTTTTTCTAGCCATTTTGAGAGTTTAATCGAACCCACAAATGTAATGCTCCAGATTCTCAACTAGCTCAAAGGAAGGTCAGTTTTATAGCTCCTCTAAACAGCAAAACTGTTTACAGCGGTGCTAACCTAATTGCACAAGGGTTTTCAAGTGTTTTCTAATCATCCATTAGCCTTCTAACACCGTTAGCAAACACAATGTACCATTAGAACACTGGAGTGATGGTTGCTGGAAATGGGCCTCTATACACCTATGTAGATATTGCATTAAAAACCAGACGTTTGCAGCTAGAATAGTCATTTAGCACATTAACAATATATAGAGTGTATTTCTGATTAATTTAATGTAATCTTCATTGAAAAAAAAAACTGCTTTTCTTTCAAAAATAAGGACATTTCTAAGTGACCCTAAACTTTTGAGCGGTAGTGTATATTCTTACACGTTTTTTTTTAGCAGCTTACATAGAAGACGAGAGGCACCGTCACAAAGATAAAAATTAGCCCCATTTCAGGCGCTGCTTTACCCTACCACAGTCGTTACCACCTTCGACAAGAGGTCCGGGCTCCCTCATCCCATTTTCGTGACTTTCCACTTTCTTGTTTGCTACCATTGCCGCATCTGAGGAGACAACATCCCTGTGCAGTATACTCACCTTACCTTACCAATCCCCTGGCGCTCCTGCGGTGACTCTTTCCTGGTGCCCCCGCCAGACTCTTCTCTGATGTGTCGACACGTAACCGACCGCCTGTCACTAGTTGAGACGACATGTCATCACTGGAGGCTGGTAAACGGAGACTGGCAGGGGATTAGGGAAGCGTCACCACAAGAGTACCAGTGAATTGGTTTCGGTAAGTATACTGTTTTTTTAAACGATTACCCACACCGGATTGTGCTGTGGATCCGCAGGTAATCAGCAATACTAGGATTTGTTTGTGAATTTCTTCTTCCCAATAGTAAAAATGCCAGAATACTGATCATGCCCAGGGCAAATCTCCCCAGTTTTATATGATGTCTGTATTATGGTGTGTGACAGAATGAGCATTGGTTGCTAAAATCTGGACCTATTAAGTGCTACGTTCTCTTTGGAGAGATTGTATCTGTGAAAAAACAGTCTAATTTGTTTTGTTTTAGTCTTCTTCTCTCCCCCCCCCCCCCCATTTACCCTGTGGTTATTTAATAACTTCTAGGAAAATAGTTTTTAGCAAAAGGGAGGCACTAAAGCGTGCTGAGTGATCAAAGGAGATTAAAGTATTCTGTTTCCCCTGACCTAATGTTGAAGGCCTGGCCTATTGGATACAAAGAATCAGTGTCTGTATAATTGAACGTTCTGAACATCTTCACCTGTTACAAAAACCTTGACCTCAATACTACAGGATTAAACATACTGTCACAATGGGTGTGTGAACCCACTGGGCTGTACCGCCGTAGCAGGATAGCAGCTGACCAAGGCATAGTCAATAGTTTGAATAAGGGTACCTGTGGCAATATAGACAGTAGCGATGGCAGGCTCGGATGGGACCTCGGCAGCAGGAAGACACCAGGCGCTGTGTAACACAGCAGGCGTAGTATACGACACAACACCACTCCAACTCTCTACGGCACAGGAACAAAGTAGCACAGGATACAGGTAGGAATGGGAACACTGGGAACTGAAAATCACTAAGGGACCATTTTCAAAGTCTAACACGGGTAAACACAGCCACGCTCAGGCAATGAAGGAAGGGGCAGGGCCCATCTTATAGTCCAGGGTGATCATGCGAGCAATCAGTCAATCTAACACGTGTGTGTGCTCTGGCTCATTAAGGCCGGGAATGAGCTAGAGCACGCACCCTAGTGGTCACTGCTGGACAGGACGGCCGCAGGTGCTGGCATCTATGGGGAGGAAGACGTCTTCAGGATGATAGCATACAAACAAATCTTACATTTCAAGAAATGACCATGTGATGTTAAATACTTTTATGTTGTAAAAAAAAAAAAAGACAAAAGTATTATAGAAGGGATACCTTTTATTGACTAACCAGAAAAATTATAATTGTAAGCTTTTTAAAGCACAGAGGTGAGAAACTTCATCAGGCAGGTTTATAAATGAATGAGAGAAGAGCACAACATTTAAAACATTTTACACAAAGACATTGTATGAATAAATGACCATCTTAGTTTTGTTGTTTGGCACATGCTTGGCTAGGAAAAATTAATTAGTTTGTGATCTTGAGGTAGAGAACAATACCATGAACGAAATCTTGTTGATGCACGCAGTGCATGTCGCAGTACATCGATAAAAAACAGACTGATGTCTCAATAAAGAGATATATATATATATATCTATATATATCTGCATAGTGACCGTAAACACAGTGATGTCACAACACCGGGATAAAGAACAAAGTGAAGTAACACCGGAATAATAGTCACAGTGCAGCGTACATGGTCACCGTTTATCACTGTACAGAGATGATGCAAAAATGTCACAAAACAGAAATAACAAACCCAGTGATGTCCTATAAAAGGGCTAGTGCACACAGTGATGTCACAGTATGGGAAAATGTGCAGTGATGTCACAGAACAGTGATAATAAAATACGGTGAAGTCATAGGAAAGGGTTATTGCACATAGTGATATCAGAGTGGGCAAATAATATGCACTGTGATGTCAAAGAACAGGGATAATAAACAGTGATGTCATAGCTAAAGGCTAAAGACCGCAAAGGTTAAAAACACAGCATCATAACACCATGATAATGCACAAAGAGATGTCATAGTACAGAGATTATAAACACTGGTATTTCCTAACTTGACAGAGTGGCCATTGAGATTCCTTTAAAGAGGCTCTGTCACCACATTAGAAGTGCCCTATATTGTACATAATGTGATCGGCACTGTAATGTAGATTACAGCAGTGTTTTTTATTTAGAAAAACAATCAATTTTGAGGGACTTATGACCTATATAAGCTTTATGCTAATGAGTTTTTCAATGGACAACTGGGCGTGTTTTACTTTTTGGCCAAGTGAGGGTTGTACAGAGGAGTGTATGACGCTGACCAATCAGTGACCAATCAGCGTCATACACTTCTCTCCATTCATTTACACAGCACATAGCGATATAGCTATATCGCTATGTGCAGCCACATAAAGACACTATAACGTTACTGCAGTGTCCTGACAAGGAATATACATTACCTCCAGCCAGGACGTGACGTGTATTCAGAATCCTGTCACTTCTGTAGCGTCTCTGTGATATTTACAGCAAGGCAAGCGTAATCTCGCTGTAAATGACCGTTTACAGCGTAATCTCACGAAACTACGCCTGCTATGCTGTAACTCACAGAGAAGTGCAGAGAAGTGGTCAGGATTCTGAATACACGTCCTGGCTGGAGGTAATGTATATTCATTGTCAGGACACTGCAGTAATGTTAGTGACCATGGCCAAAAAGGGCCCACAGCCCCTAATTCAGATGTATTAAAGTTTAAGTGCAGGGTCGAAAACGCCCCCACAAAAATATAAATTAGATGAAGCTGAAAGGTTTTACCCAGCTCAATTTTATTAGAACTTTTGGTGGTAAGAGGCCCATGGCCATTGTTGCCCAAAGGTCCAGACCACTCTCCGTCTGCTACTATTATATTTATTTTCAAAGCGAGGTTTTTTATTTTCTTCATTATAAACTACAGATGGACAGGACATTTTAGTCGAGTAGGTCTAGTCCTAAACTGGAAAATTACTAAATCTGTTTTTATATATCTGATGAATTCTGCTACTCTTAAACGTTTCCATGCACATTAGATGAACATCGGCCGATTTCGCCCCTATCTAATGTGTAATGGGGGTCTGACTCTCCTCAGACAGCAGATATCAAGGGAAAACAGGAACGGCATGTTGGATTTCAACATGCCCGATCTTTTTGTTCTCACAGATGGGGGTTCTCTACTGTGAGCGGTGAGACTATGAAGCTCTGTCACAGGATGTTGTGATGGTTGATTCTATAAACAAGTTCAAGAAGGGTCTTGATGCCTTTCTTGAAAAATATAATATTACAGATTGAGTACTAGATTCTGGAGATGGGATGTTGATCCAGGGACTTATTCTGATTCCTATATTTGGAGTCCGGGAGGAATTTTTCCCCTAGTGAGGCAATCGGCATCAACCTTTTGGGGGTTTTGCCTTCCTCTGGATCATGGTAGGATTAGAAGTTGGACTTGATGGACCTGTGTCTTTTTTCAACCTTATCAACTATGTAACTATATAAGCCCCCACATGTTTATGGGGGGTCAGGAAGAATATCTGTCAGCTATCTAAAGTGTATAGCCACCTTAAAAACATGATCTTGACAAGATCACTCCACATAAAGTCAATAGAGGAAATTATCCATCACCACGTGCCATATAACGCAACCAACATCTGATGACTATGACTTGTAGACCATACATGACCATTTTTTTTCTTGTCTATTCTTACATACTGCTGGCCTAATGACGGGGTAGGGAGACAGACAGGTGAGCCCTAATCTACCCGCCACTTAGTCCCTGCCTACTTGCACGGCCCGTCCTAGGGGATGGCGTACAACTGGGCGACGCTCCCTACGCTCAATATGTGTACGATAGACAAACAGACAAGGGTACACAGAAGCTAAGGGAAATGGGCAGTTGCCCACGGCAACGCCGTGAGCAACAAGAGTAGTGAACGAGCCGAGTCAAACCAGGAGTGTACGAGGTACCAAACGCAGAGCAGGAGCGTAGTCAGTAAAGCCAGGGCAACGCCGTGAGCAACAAGAGTAGTGAACGAGCCGAGTCAAACCAGGAGTGTACGAGGTACCAAACGCAGAGCAGGAGCGTAGTCAGTAAAGCCAGGGTCGATATGAAGCAGAGGTCAATAGCAATAGCAGGAACAGCAGAGCCAGGAAACGAGAAAGAATCACAGGCAAAGACAAGCAGGAAATGAAGGTATAAATAGACCGAGGGCGGGAGCTAGAACCGTCTGGCCAGGCTGTGATAGGTTCTCCCACTCCTGAGCCTACCAGCCTGAGTGGTAGCAGATCGAGTCACTCTATCAGACCTAGGAGCAGGTGCAGACTGATTAACCACGGGCGTCGACACAGAAGCTGTGTCTGGCAGATCCTTTACACCTATAAATGGTTTTCTTGGCCTTGCATGTACAGCCTGTTTGGGAACCTTAAATTCTCTGTATAATACATCTGTAAGTTTTCTGAACGCTAGCTTGATTTGTATAGAATTTTGGAAAATTATTATTTTATGGTTTTGAAAACCTAAAATAGACAGAAATAGATGTAGATTTTTATGAAATTGTTAGGGCTGCTGAAGTTAAAAGTACCCGAGATAGTAAACCCCTGGCTTGTGTTCTGAGCATGGTGCATTATGGCAGATCGTGTATAAATAGACCCAGCGCTGGAGTGACTCAGTACCACTTATGTTTGATGAATGACAGCCTGTAAGTGGAAAGTGCCTCCATAAAGCAGACTTGGCAGAATACAGAATGATGAAAGTGTTCACTAATCGCAGGAAAACAAAACGGACTTCTGCGGTTCTAATACAGTCCCAAAACCCATGGAAAGGAATCGTATACTGCACATTCATGTATTGTCTGTCTGCCTGCCAAAAATGATACTTTGATGTAATATCCTGGGAGCTGGTTACTTTCAGAGTCTGCATTGTATATAAAATACCATACACTAAAATGCGCTTTATTTATTAGTGGGATATAGGTTTCATCCTGTAGATGTACTAGTAAGGGTATGTTCACACACTAAACTAAAAACGTCTGAAAATATGGAGCTGTTTTAAAGGGAAAACAGCTCCTGATTTTCAGACGTTTTTGAAGCCACTGGATTTTTCGTGGTGTTTTTTTACTACGTTTTTTTACGGCCGTTTTTGGAGCTGTTTTCAATCGAGTATATGAAAAAACGCTCCAAAAAGGTCCCAAGAAGTGTCCTGCACTTCTTTTTCGCGGGCGTTTTTTTACGCAGCCGTTTTTCATAAAAAACAGCCCATCGGAACAGAAGGCCATTTTTCCCATTGATTTCAATGGGCAGATGTTTGGAGGCGTTCTGCTTCTGATTTTTCGGGCGTTTATGGCCCGCAAAACGGCCGAAAACACTGTGTGAACATACCCTTATACTGGAGGCTGTGCATATTTATGTTTTCAGAGCAATCCTCATGCATTATGTCCAGTAATGGTGGTCTGGATTTTGCAAGAGTTTCTCATAAGGCAAAAAGATTGTTCTTAAAGGGTTTGTCCAGTTTGAGCATTTGCAGGTGTCCACGGAACGCAATGAGCATCCATAGAAGTGCTGCATTTTAATAAAGCGGGATCCACCTCTTACAGATAAAGATTTTATTGGGGCATGGTATTTAAGGCAGGTAACAATGATAAAGGGGTTTTACAGTTTTATAGAAATATAGCCTAATCACCTAAAGTGGACCTATCAGGTGATTTTAGCCCCCTTTAGCTGCCACCATGACTAGTGTACTCACCAGGCATGTGCAGTTCAGTGAGGCGCACTCTGCCCAACTTCATCGCTGCAGTGCGCATGCCCTGGGATTACAAGGCAACGCTGCATCCGTGAGAGTCGGAGGAGGCTGGTAGTGACGTAGAGCGGCTAGGGATGTCCATTAAGCCTGGAAAAACTGGTTTGAATAACAGACTTGAATAACATGACTTCAAGATAGCGGCGCCACCCCCCCCCCCCCCCCCATGACTCCTTTAGGCTAATTGGAAAACACAGTGCACTGTTTTTTAACTTGATTTTATAGATTTTGCTGCATCTGTGAAAACCTAAAGGGGCATGTGTTGAACCTTGTCAGGTCATGTGTTAAGGCATGGTGGCGATTTTAGGAGGCTAGAATGACTTGACTGGTTCCATTTAATCACATTTAGAGGCCGCAGATGGGCAAATAGCTAGTCGTGCTCTCACCGAGAAGCGGATACAATTGTATCCAGTCAAGGCAATGCATTGTGAGCTAAACCGCCTGCACTCCAGAATGATACATTGTAGCAAACTACCAGAGAGATTTATAGGTGACCCTATTTCTGAGATGAACGAGTGGTGATCAGGTCCATGTAGGTTTGTGATTTCTAGTTTTTCTTCTCGAGGTTGAATTTAGTTGACTTTTATAGTATTAGTTTTTAGGACCAAAGTTTCATTGGGTTATGGTCCATGTAATTTTTAATAATATTTCTCTCAAAAGTAACCTACATGTTTACAATAAGATGATGATGATGATGATGAAGATGAGGTCACCAATGCTCGAAGGACAATACAGAGTGCCACTTGGGCCGTTTTTTACGGCACCTGATAGTTTCACGGACACGTTCACTTTAGCGGGTGAATCGGGTCCATGGAAAGGAACCCGACTTTCCGATCCGTGAAAAGATAGGACATGTCCTATCTTTCCATGGATCACTGACGGAACCCGGTCGGCACACACAGTTGTGTGCATGTGGCATTACTTTTTGTTAACCCTCCCCTGGCTCTTTAATTTATGTTTGCATCAGTTTGTAATTTATATGGTGTCTGTATAGAAATAGTTTTGGTTTTTTTGTTGTTGTTTTTTTTTTGTAAGAAGAGGCGAAATACTTGTACATGACGTTCTTTCACTACGCTAGGAAATGGCTTTCGGCTCCAGTGAAGCCTGGATTATGTGCTACAATATCTGGTTTAGGTTAATTTGGTGGCATGAACAGATTAGCTGTAACTTCTTCCAATAGAATGGTCTATTCTACAGTACAGAGGGTGTTTGGGGAGGGGGGTGGAAATCTTTCATGTGAACCAAAATTGTGAGCATGAATGCCCAGATTGGTCACATAAACCTGGGTTTTAGGCTGCCAGGCTGCCGTCCTTCATCTGCTTTCTATTTCTCAGCAGTCTCTAAATTGAAAATGGGAAGAGAAGAATGGCAGTGATTATTTGGTGCTGGTTGGAAAATAAATCTTTCCTTTCAGCTCAGCAGAGCCTGGGAAATCTTCATTGTCTCCAAGGAGCTGACAATAAACACAACATGATCCGCCCTGCCATGCTTTGAAGTTGCCTCCCCAATGAATGGAACGCGTTCCTGCTGCTGCATCTGCAAGAAAAACCAATGGCTCGCAGCCTTGAGAAAGCGTTTCCAGGCACACTTGTGTCCAAAAAAAAAATCAGTGTAGCACTGTTGCGATTTTTTTTCCCCTGTATACTCACTGGGATTACATAAATACTCTTTATATTATCCATGGTTCTAATCGGGAACATGGAGATGGAACGAAAAAAAATAGCGCTCTTTAATCCATATCATTTGGATTATTATAATTAGTATTTATTATTGGAATCAACCGGTTTCCACTATGGGAATAAGTGGTTTATAAAAGTTAGATCTTTTACAAACGTGGCAATACGAAGTATATTTACTTTTTTATATATATAGCTTACAATATTTCTCGAAATAGGAAAAGTTTTTTTATTGCTTTTTTGTTATTTTTGTTTTTTAATAAACATTTTTTTTGTCCCCCTAGAGGACTTAAACGTGCGCACAATTGATAGCTCATTTAATACACTACATTACTTGTGTTACAGCGTGTTGCCTTTATTTGTTCTCTACTTCTAAACCTCGTCTCTGGCAAGGCTTAATAATAAAACACTGCTGGCAGACCTGGAGGCTTTCAAAAGGCCTTGGCACCCCACGATTTCACCACGGGGTGGTCGATTGGAGGACAGAATATGCTCCCTCCTTCTCCCTAACCGCTAAGATGCCGTAGTCACTATTGACTGTAGCATCTGAGGGGATAATCCGCAGGGATCGTAGTTATCTCCAATACTGCCTGTTGCAGGCAGGTGTCAGCAGTATGAAACAGCCGGCACCTACTGCCTTATTGGTGTAATTCACAACCGCCACTAAGGGGTTAAAAAAAATGACTCGTTCAACCCATGAACGGGCTCCCGATGTGGTATTCGTGTGTGTGGGGGAGGGAGGGTGAACTGCCAGGCCCGTTATTGATTAGCCGTTATCACTGACGGAAACCTGCCATGAGTAAAGCATTATTGCCCATTAAAATCATGACCGGTCCTCCTGAATTCGGTAGAGCCACTATTTCAAGAGGCTGTCCAGTTTGGCTGTTTGAGGGGAATCCCTAGTGAGGGACCCCACTTTTTACATTAAATAGTTAAAGTATTTTATCCATAATCTGTGGATGCAGAAAAACTGACCATTTCTGACCAATGGGGATCTGGTTCACATTTCAGAAGATGTATAAGTCATATTATTTGGTGTATTACTAGGAGCATGCAAATTTCTGTATATACAAAATGTACTGAGGTGTAATTTAAAGTTCATGACATGAGCCCTGATGGAAAATCTGTATCAGATACTCCAATTTTACATGCAATTTATAGTACTGGTATCCTCTTATGTAATAGAGAAACTTTTCAGTTGCATCACAGAACTAGTGCAACCTCAGCACCCTTAGGCATCATGCTCACGACTGTAGTTTTGTGGTCGTATACTATCCACAATTGCGAGATAACCTATGGGCCAATGCACACGACTGTGGTTACCACGGTCCGTGCATTGCCCGGAGCCTGGACCGCAAAAAAAATAGGATATGTAATCATCATACAGTTTGCATTTGCGGTCCAGGCTCATTGAAATATAAACTGTTATGTGACAATACAGAGATAATAAATACTGTGATGTCACAGCACAGAGATAATACAGCATCGTATAATGCACACAATGATGTCACTACAGGGATATTAAACAATGATATTTCTGCACATGGATAATAAAGGCAGTGACGTCACTGCACAGAGGTAAAGTGAACTAAAAGCACAGGAATAATCGTCACAGTGATGTCACAGTGCAGGGTGTATGCACACGGTGATATCACAATAAATAAATACTGTGAAGTTGTAGCAAAGCGTTTTTGCACACAGTGATGTCACAGTAGTGTAATCCTAGTCACCGTGTCTCTCAAAATGGGGATGATGTAAAGTGATGTAACAAAAAATCATGAATAATAAACAGTGATGTCCAAGTATGGGAATATTGTGTACATTAATGTCTCAGAAAGGCATAATAAAGTAATGTCCCTGCTAAGAGCAAATGCCTCATGCACACGACCGTATTTATTTGGCCGCAATCTATCCGCATTTTTGCGGATAAATGGCAGGCCCATCTCTTCTATGGCCCCATGCACATGACCATGATTTATACGGATCAGTGCGGGGGCTGCAATTGTGGACCACAAAAACTCTGTACAAGTCATTATACGGTCCGCAATTGCGGAGTCATCAATTTTTTTGTGAATTGTTGGGGATCTGTGATTCCGGATCAGTCCTGCCGAACGGCCTCTATGCGGTGGTCGGAGGCCATCTGCTTCCGACCCCAACTACTGCATACCGTTCAAACATCTGGCGCCTGGAGGCAGCCAGAGTGGCGGGTCAGTGCGGGGCCCGGTTGTCAGACCCGCACCGATCATATCCTGGGGATAGGTCATCAGTTGTCCAATTGTGGACAACGACTTTAATCTGAAAGTACATTTCCCACTTCTTAAATAAAGCTTCAGTATGGTAACATCTAGTAGAAAATAAAAGCAACGTTATTCGACTACATCTCCCATTATCTGCAGACAATTCCCTAAGCTGATTTAGGATTGAGCTGTATAGTGTTAACTGGGTTCTCTAGGACTGTGTGGACATGACATTTACTGAAGACCTTTAACACGGTTTCTGCTTTTAAAGCAAAAGTCATTATTTTTCTTATCACCTCCTTCTTGTCCATGAACTTCTGCCCCAACTAATTAACGTTTACTTCTCCTTGGAATCCCCTGTTTTGTCCTTCTCCCTGCATTGTAATCTTACAGCCTTGCAGCCCACACATAGCTGGAAAAGGCAAGATAAAAGACAAGTTTTGTGTTGGACAGTTCTGAGGGTCCGCATGTTGGAGCGGAATGTTTGTGCTAGGCTGTACTGGATTAATTATGACATCTAACTCCTGTAAATATTCTGTTCTTGGAGTTCTGGATTTAAGGTTTTACCTTTTTGGTTTTTATAAAACTTCTGACCTATCATAGGGAAATGTCAGAAGGTTTTCATTTGTTCAGATCTGTAATTGGGACACCAGTCCGTCGATAAAAAGGGGCCCTGGCATTCATCCACGGTGTGGCCTTCCGTTTTCTCCTGTAAAGTCTCCATGATATCCAAGTTAAATAGTGACATTGCTCTCATAGACTAGAATTTGATGCATTCATTTTGTCTTCCTCTCCTTCTCCCCCGTCCATTGCTATATAGGGGACGGGCTTAGGCCATTTTACTGGGACACAGCAGAAACTTTAACCCCCTTCTTTGTCTGAGTTGGAGAACAAACAGGCTATCTTTTTACCAGCCCCCAACCATAGAGGGACGGTATTTAGAGAAGATTCAGTACTGATGAGTGACTCCATCTGAGCATCTTAATCAAACTGAAAGACCCATTAGGGTTAATGGCCTTGTCCAGGACTTCGCACGTAGCATAAACGCTGTGGCATTTCCGCAATGGAATTCTGTGCAAAAATTCCGCAGCATTTACAGTATCGGCAAAGTGAATGAGATTTAGAAAATCTCATGCCCACACTGCGAAAAAAAACACAGAAAAGTCAAGCGGAAAGTGTTCTGCGGTGCAACTTTCAATTCCGCAGCATGTCAATTTTTTCTGCTGGTTCTGTGCGGAGATGCTGCCCATGGGGAGTATACATTTCGCAAAATAGATTTGTTTTGTTGCAGTTTCTACAGCGTTTCTCCAGCACCAACAAAATGTTGGAAATCCGCAGGTGCACATATACTTTGCTATAATTAATGTTTAACGCTAAATCCGCTGTTAAAAATCGCTGCGGGAAAACAGCAGGGTTTCCGCAGAAATGTAAGCATGAAAAACACACTATTTGGTTCAGATTTTTGTGACCGATTTACCAGCGTTTTTCTTGAGATTCTGCTGCAGATCTTCTGTTGCAGAAAATCTGCAGCGTGTCCTGCCTGTGGGAATATACCTTAAGAATACATTTGCCGTCCTGCCCAACATGCTGACTATTAACTTGTCTATTTCAGAACCTCACTGCTTACTGAGGCCAGATTCATACAAACGAGTGCAAACTCGGATGTGAGTGAAAAACTGCAGTTTTTCACGTCCAAGTTCCACCTGTGCGGGACCCGTTTTTACAGATCCTAAATAGACTTGAGTCTATTGAGGGATCTGTGAAAACTGACGAAATTAGGACATGTCCTGTTTTTTTCACAGGCCCTTCAACCATTAAAAAAAAAAAGCAGAGAGAAAAATGGTCCCATTTGAAATACATGTGCCCGTGTGATGGCCGTAAAAAAACATCCGTTACACGGACATATACTACGTTCGCCTTGAATAAGGTAAGTAGTTGGTCAAAGCCCTCACTGAATTCGGCCTCATTGAGATGGGTTTATTGTACCCCTATTTAACAGTCTGTATACCTGGGACACACTGTGGGTCACCATTGATTCCTCAGTAGAACTGCAGGGAATCCAGGTGTAACATCCATCCAGAATACAGACTGTTGAATATTGGTAAAATAAGCCTGTATGAATAAAGCCTTAGTCTACAAGCTCCTCCCCATAGACCTTTTCAAATATAGGCCCCCTCCCCTTAAACTTGTTCTTGCCTGAAAAATGGGCTACCGGGCACCAGTGGAGGAAAACAATAGAGTGGAAGAGTTAAAAATGCTACCTTTCTAATTGAGGTTTCCCAGAGGATGATACGACTGACCCTATAGACAGGATTATTATTATCTTGAGAAAGTAAGAAACCTAAAATAAAATGTGATCCTAAAGAAACCTTTTCAAATTCTGTTTAGTGATCAGGAAGTTTGTGCTATGAAACAACCAAAATGGCCGGACACACAAAACATTTGAGGACAGCAAAGCCTTCTCCTATATAGTAAGAGCTCGTCCACACGTAACGGAATTGCTGCAGAAAATTGGGAAAAATTCAGTCCACTTTCCGCAGCAGGAATTGACATGCTGCGCCATGAAAAATACGCACCGCGTGTGAATTTCTGCTTGGAAATTTTGCGGTGCGTGTGGATGAGATTCGTTAAATCACACAAATAAATAACTCATGAAAGAATAAAGTAACGTTAAAACCAAGCACATCATTGTTTTTCTTGTGAAATTCTCGATAAGTTTGATGTGTCACATGACCCTCTTCCCATTGAAAAAACTAAAGTTGGATACAAAATGGCCAACTTCAAAATCGTCGCCATGGTCAACACCCAGCTTGAAAAGTTTCCCCCTCCCATATACTAATGTGCCACAAACAGGAAGTTAATATCACCAACCATTCCCATTTTATTTAGGTGTATCCATATAAATGGCCAACCCTGTATTTTGTTTACTGCCACTTTAAATTGTAGCAAAAAAAAAGGATCATATGCACACTCAAAAGTAATAAAATGAGTCTAGCTGCCGGAGATATTTGTTCGCTTGCATGGAGATCATTCAGGGATGTATTCTGTTCCTGTATTTTAGGCCACATGAATAATGGATGTTTTGCAATGTGGTTAAGTGACAGCTCCACCGCACTGCGAAGATTAGATAATAACCGATCTTGGCATGATGTGTAATTACAGCCATATGTAATGATGGCCATTTAGTCTGCATTTATGTTTTTTAGAATAATTTTGTAAAGTGGAGTAGTATCTCCTGTAGACAATAGGCACGTGGTACTTTTATTTTATCATTATTTTTTTTGCTTTTCAACACTAAACTCATGATGTTTCTGTGTATTAAAAATATCTGCCATTATAATTCTTCCAAAGTGTACTGTATAGCAGCAAGAACATCGACTACTGTCTGGAATAATGCATACGTCAAGGGCTTTCTTTTGTAGTTTTGAAGACTACCTGTCCTGATGATTCAAGACAGCCATTTTTGTAGGAATATTCATAAGAGCTGTATATGAATGCTTTAGGAACCAGTTTGATCAGTTTTGGTTATGAGATAATTTAACCCATTGGATAGCTACACTTCTAACGGGCTGCGTTTTGTTGCTGAAAGAAGTAGTCCGAAAGATAAACCGGGGACATTCACCACTTTGACCTCTCCATGACTGTCTGGACCTTTGGAAGGGGCACAGCTTAAGGTCGCGACGAGCTTTCGCTAGGCATCAATGATGGTTCTCGCTCAGCCAGGAGGAAACTTCTCCTTGCTGGAAACCAGAATCCTCCTTATGAAAATGTTCATCAGATTCTCGCCAAGACTTATCAACAAATTTTAACCACACTACGCTGCCTTCTAATTTATGAGTGCCGAAATATTTGTGTAGCCTACCAATGTTACACACAAATTACTCTGAGCGCTGCTTTGTAACCGTCGTTTAGGGTCATGACTAATAATGGCTTTGAAGAAGAACTCTACCCAACATTCAGCTTTAAAGTGGTTATGCCAATTGAATAACCACTTGGGACCCTCTTTATTAGCCAGTGGAGAGTAACTGCAAAGAGCAGCCCTCATTCTGCTAGACTTGTCACAACCATAAAGTACATGGTAACCC
This sequence comes from Rhinoderma darwinii, assembly GCF_050947455.1. Taxonomy (NCBI): domain Eukaryota; kingdom Metazoa; phylum Chordata; class Amphibia; order Anura; family Rhinodermatidae; genus Rhinoderma; species Rhinoderma darwinii. The sequence goes on along the minus strand of NC_134697.1, from coordinate 34,702,776 downwards.
TTTCATTTGAATGGGCTGCCACAACTTGGGTTTGGAGTTTTTGATAAGAGCCGGCTGTCCATGTGGCATAAACTTCTCTAATAGCGAATTTCCTTAAAAAAAATAGGTGGCATATTGCTTGGGTATGCTATCACTACATGATCGGTGGGGGTCTGACCTCTGCAACCTACGTCGATTCTCCTGCATGGCGTCTCTTCCATCCACCCATTGTGTATGGAACTGTAACAACGCTAAACTCTAGTCGATGAGACTGTATTGCAGTTCCCTGCACGGCACTGCAGCCCCTTCATTCTAAGGATTGGTTAGTCGCCCACTGATTGGTAAGTGATGGCATATCCTAGCGATATGCCATCACTTCTAATGCTGGAAAAGCCCCATTAAGTGGAGTTTTATCTCTTGATTTATTACATATCTTTACCTATACATTTTCTATTTCTTTTCTTAAGTATCATAATTTATTTAGATAGAAATGTCATCTTCCATAGCTATGAACATTGTATAATGTAATGCCACATGCACACAACCGTATTTTTCATCCATAATTACAGACCGTATTTACGGACCCATTCATTTCTATGGGCTACGGACACCTTTCTGTATTTTTACGGATGGGTGTCCGTGCCGTAGAAATGAAGAACCTGTCCTTTTTTTGCCCGTAATTTCGGTACGGACTTCCAGTAGAAGTCTATGGGAACTTCCGTAATTACAGAAGCATTGCTAGGCCAGGTTCGCAGATGATTCACATAATTTTTTCTTTTTGTGGATCCGTATCTACGGATGCATTGCGGATTCACGACGGACTGTATTTGGTGATACCTTTCTGTATATGCACATAGGCTGCGGATGACTACGGATACGTATTTACGGATGGATAAAAGTACGGTCGTCTGCATGGGACCTTATGCATTCACACACGCACACACGCACACGCACACGCACACACGCACACGCACACGCACACACGCACACACACACACACAGCAACTCAAATGCAAACTTTGATAGTGTGTCCTGTCCATGCAAACTTCTAATCCTATAATGTACATTCATTGACAGCGGAGACTCCCATTTCTAGGCAGAACTTTACATATATTGCTGGTGGATATTCTGCTGCGGAGCTAAAGTTATTTAGGTCAGTACTAAACTGTTGTGAATGATACAAAAGCTGCATTTGTGTGATACAGTAACCGTTGCCTGACTGTTGGTGGTCACTGACTAGTCCTGGTAGCCTGTCTGTTTTTTCTCTCCTTTGAGGCCACTGAAGGGACAGATCCAGGCAGTGGGCTGGATATACAGTCAGTCCTGGGAGGAGGGGGGTAGTCCTGACAAGAGGATGGGGGTGGGAGTGAGCCAGCAACGAGAGAGGAGAGAAGCATTTTCAAACTTGATCAGTTTAACAAGAACCTGAGCCAAAGACTTTGCTATCTGGAAAGTGTGTCCGATAATAGGGAAGGAGGCTGCGGATCCTCGAGCTGTACAGTCCACGTTCTAGAATTTACAAAATCCTGGAGACCATGGGGAAGGAAAGGAAAGGTAAGCGCAGGTTACAGGCACATTTCAGGGGAGCCAGAAAAGCAGATTGGGCACTGAATGGGGTAATGTCCTGCAGTCCCAGACACAGATACTCCGGATGTTTATGTTGGAATCTCTGATACTGAGACTTTTACACAAACTTAACAGCTTTTAAGAAAGTGTGAGACAAAGAAAGTCTCATTCAGACAGCTGGGCTTGGAAAATGTGACTCGTTTACATATGTACTTGGAGGTTACATATTAGAAAGTACTTTCATGTCTCAAGTTTCCAGTCTGGACCTGGCTCTTTCCATATAGAGGAGATTATTTTGGTCATCCCCTGGATCACTTTCAAAACTATTCACCCAAAAATAATTGAAGGGGAGTCTGTGCACCTTCTCTGCGGGTCGGTTATCTCATATACATTTCTTTAGCTGGGTTTTTGTGGATTCTAGAACAAGCTGAACTTGTCATTTCCTTGTTTAATTGAGATAACTTAATAGATTTACCCGAAAACCTATGGCAAAAGTACCAATTACACTTGGTAATATCACATTGACAATCGTAGCTGGGTTGTTCTTCACTGGGGGCAGAGATTCAGTTTGATGCCCTATATCTAAATCTTGCCAAGGCAGAGCAGCTTGTTGGTGCCCCCACTGCTCAGATATACCCCTTAAGATGTCTAGGCTCTGCTACATCGGTCTATACATTATGGAAGATTACATGGAAAGATTAGGCTGTATGTATCATTATTGTTGAGTTTTTCTCCATATGATAGATGATTCATGTCTAGTAAATTGACACCTGCCAGCTAGATTGTCATTTTTGATTAGGGACAGTTTGTATGTAGAGAATGTCAGCAGAGGATTGTGTATATATCACACACACACACACTCACACTCACACACACTATGTAATGCAATGCAGTGGTTTGTAAAAGGTTGTACGCAGAGTGTTTAGCATTATGATGTACATGATCATTGTGTTTAGCTGTAAACACTTCTTCCTGTCAATGGTCCAAATACTTAAGTGATGTGAATGGAAGCAATTGGTAAAATAGGATTAGTCTGGGATGCTTATCGTTCAGTGAGTCCATTTTATGTCATATGGGATCAATAATCCACGGCTCCTGTTTCATAGTTTTATTTTCGATGGCATACAGAGGAAACAAACCGCAGCCAATGGCTGATCAGTTCAAAGCACGTCCTGGAGCGGCTGTGGAGCAATAGCTCAGATTTATGGTATCCAGGCCCTTTCTGCATTGACCCAGTGTCCAGGTTTGTGGGAAAGCGATTTCCTGCCTTTCCTTTTTTATACCACTCTTTCACATCAATGAGCTCTGCGCTGCAACACAAATCCCATATTTCAGGTCATGTATGATTTTAATTAGGCTACTGTAGTCTGAGATGGCCACAGGGAATAAAACGTTTGCTGCATTCATTATTTTGCAGTATTGAGGTCACTGGTGAAAGTCATAGTGGAATAAGAGCAGCTTTTCATGCTGGATTGTAGACCTATTCAGATGTAGTGGAGCTGAATTTGCCATTCAACACTTTTGAAGCTGCATAATTCTGATAGAGTGGAGTAAAGATAATCTAGAAGCTTTTGTTACAACTGAAAACCACAGTAAACACATTTCAAAATAATTATCAAAAATAGTGCACTGGAAAAGTGGAGCAGTTACCCATAACAACCAATTAGGGTACTACTTTAATTTTCCAAATGTCCTCTGCAAGATGAGCGCGCCAATCTGATTGTTTGGTTTAGGTAACTGCTCCACTTTTTCTTAGCACTAGTTTTAGTAACTCTCCCCTAATGTGATCTCGTGATCAAAATGATAAACTCAGCTCTGCTACATTTGTACTACAAGATTAGTTTAAGGCCTGTATTTCACAGTCCTGTGAAAATTGTATTTGTTTAAAATTTGAAACCATGTCCGTTGATGTCTCTTGCCGCGTTTTGATTAACATTTCCTGTTATGCACTGGATTGTTTTTTCTCTCGTCCCAGCCCTGCTTGCTTTTAAAGGATATTCCTGCAGATTTGTTTTGCAGTTGAACCTTAGGGAAAGTCAGAATTCCCTGTATAGCAGGCGGTTCCTGCAATGATTTTCTTTCTTTTCTTGGCCTTGTTTTATTGTAATGGAGGAAGCCATGTCCGAACACCTCTTAGGACCTGACTCGACTTCTCTGCGGTTATGCCTGATGTTGCGCTGTCATTTGGGGGATATCTGAGCGGCCATGTGACATAATTGTAATCATCCACAATGTTCTATCCAAAACCCAACGTGAAGACGCTTAAAAAAAACCCCTACGCTTGAATAGTGGATGAAAGGATAGAAGCCAGGGGTTAGGATGACTCACTGCAGGCACTGCTGGAAAGAAAACGTCATCCATTCTGGATACATTGGCGTTTATTTATACATTGGCGTCTTATATTCCAAATTGTGCACTGGAATCTCTTATGTTCTAAAAATTTTCTACACTCTAAAAGTTTCATTAAGATTGTAGCTTGACTATCACTTAAAGGGTTTATGTGGGGACCAAAATGTATTCGCAGTGTACTCCCTGCAATAAGTGAGTACACTCACTAATATACATTCCGGTCCCCGTCACGCTGATTATGAGATTTTAATAGTTTTATAACCCTGGCGGGGGACCAAAAGTCTAGTTGCACAATCTTCCTTCATGATGATACGAATCTTCTTCATTTGTTCGGCCCCGCTGTACTCTATGTACAAGCAGGAGCAGTAGTACAGTGATTTATATAGAATACAGCGGGGTCGGTCACATGACGACGAAGGAAAACTGTGCAACTAGACTTCCGGTCCCCGGCAGAGCTGTAAAACTCTATTAAAATCTCATAATTGGCATGACGGGGGTCCGGAATGTATATTAGCAAGTACTCCCTATTACACAGGCCAATGTTCGGACGAACGAGCACTCGTACGAACGCTCGTTCCTAATCATTGCTCCCATACTCCTGATCATTGCTCCACTTAAATGGAGTTAACAAGTGCTGATCGACCTGCTGCTGCCCGTGTAAAGTGCCCTTAGCATGTCAATAGGTACAAAACTAGATAGATTTAATATAGATCATTATGAGATCGATATTAGATTAAATAAATATGAAATGTAGATGTGCTGTATAGATCTCATATTTGAGATATGTCTATAGATAGCATGGGCAAACTTTAGGGCAGGAGGGGCTACCTAGCACCCAGAAATCCCTTTCTAAGGCCATATGCACACGACTGCCCGTAATCATGGTCTGTGATTACGGACACGGCAGGCAGCTGGCAGCCACCCGCAATTTCGGGCCGTGCTCCCATATAAAGTATGGGAGTTTAGTCTGTAAAAAGCAAAAAATAGGACACGTCCTATCTTCTGCGGAGCCTTTTTATGGCACCAACACCTTTCTGTAAATATACGGGAAGGTATCTGTGGGCAATAGAAATTAATTTGTCTGTAATTATGGATGAATTCTACGGTCGTGTGCATGGGGCCTAAGCAGTTCACTAAGTAGAGTTCTCCGTATTTTATTACTGAGGTCAGTGTGATCCGTAGAAATCCCTATGCAGTGAGCACCCTTAATGAGCAGCTGCAGGCAGACCTTTTTAACATTTAAAGGGGTTTACAGGTTTTTTTTTTATTGCTGACCTATACTTCGGTTAGGCCATCAATATATGATCAGTGGGGATCCAACCCCGGGACCCCCACCGTTCAACAGAAGGAAGGTGCAGTGACCATCCCTTCATTAAAATGGGTGATGAAGGATGTTGGCAAAGTGAGTATAATCGGGGGGACTTTTGGCATCCACCATTGCACTTGAAACCCCCCCTTTATAAATCCAGCATTTGTCCCTGGACAGATGGATGGATACAGAGCCTATAAAGAATTAGGCTTAAATAAGCATTTATAAGGAGAGAGACTGGAGATCGAGCTGTCCATGTTCTCCATATATGCAGGCTGCACAAGAAAAACAGTCCCTGGGTGATGTATCCCACTGTATACCATACAGTGGGATATATTGCAGCCTTCTGTTGAAGGTATACATCAACGTACGGAAGGCGAAAATTTGACGTAAGGAGGGCCGTACACGCGCACACACACGCGTCCGCTCTCATCCCTCTCCCCTATCCATAGACTTTTATGGGCAACAGCTGTAACCTGATCTTGTAGTGAGAGATAATCCGTCTTCATCACTATCTCACTGCAGACCGATTTTAACAGTCAATAGAGAGAGAGAGAGACTGACTCTTGTACTATTGATTTTTGGGAAATAAGTTGAAACGACAATTACTCCTTTAATCATTATAATGAATGCAATAAGTGATGTGCGCGCCAGTTGCTAAGTCTTTAGATTTTGGTAAACTTGTTGTTAATCACATGCATTACACAATGATATGTTCTACAAATGACGTGTAACTGTAATTAATACTGCGTCTATGCTGGTGTTATGCTAGGGGTCGTGGGGTTTTATTTTCACCTTGTTTTTCCTCCCAAAGCTTTTTGCATATGTTCGGTCTGCTTTTAGTTGACGCTTTTTAAAGCCACTATGTTACAATGATCTATAGATGAGGAGGAGGCACAGTCTACAAGGGATCCTATGTAACTGTCATTTTAATTTACCTATCAGACCATGCCAACGTTAAAGGGGTATTCTCATTATAGACTTTTATGGGATATCTACATAAATATCTGATAGGTGTAGGTTCCGGAGGTGGGACCTACACCTATCTGCAGAAGGCGGGTCCCCCCGACACCGATCCCACCTGGTGGGGCAGCCATAAATGTCTAAGATCCTAAAGGGATAACAACAAAAAAAGTAAGTAAAGTAAGTCGCCAGTAAATAAATAAATAAAACACATTTTGTAATCTGTCTCCTGGGAGATCTGGGTGAATGCCAATATTGGGGTAGTCGCCTAACATTCCACCTTACAAGACATGTTGCCAATGAAACATATTCTTTACTCCCTTATCTCCTCTTAGATGGATTTACTCTTCAGGACTCTAGAGAAGTTGGATGGCAACCGCTGGGTGCTTTATTGGAGGTCATATTGGATAACACTCTGCTTTCCCAGAAACACATATAACTAAGAAACGCCTGATTAGAATATTTAAAGGGAAACTCCAACAGAAGCTGTATTAAGCCACTTATACTCTAGTTAATATTTGTGTGGTCCTTCTGTTTCCTGACTAGCTGTCTGAATATGTTTGGGTGATTGGAAAATAATGGCTTGTGGGTGACACTTGCAGATCTCCTTGCTCTTCTCGAGATTGTCATGTGTCACCCACATTCATCACGTGAGCTGGCACCCCGTATTGCATTGCTGCTAGATGAGGAAGGTGGACAACATTGTTTCCTTTTATTTAAAGGCTTTGTAAACATTTTGAAAGGAAAAACGATATTTATTTTTTTAATAAAAAGGGGTCAGTGTGTTTTGTGTAACATTGTAAATACTTTTAAAATTACTTTTAAGAATACTTTTTATTTTTTAGATACAGCTGCTCTGTTTTCTCTATACAGAGCAGCTGTATCTAGCGCTATTAACTGAATCTGTCAGTCCCGCGAACCTGTCTGGTTCAGGGACAGCGGGCCTCTGACACTCAGGATCCACCTGTTATCCATCACATCTAAGTTCATAAAGAATACAGAGCAGCTGTGTCTTAAAAAGTAAAAATAATTTTTAATAAAAAGTATTTACAAAGTTACACAAACACACTAATCCCTCTTTTTTTTTAAATAAAGACGTGGATACAACTGTATGTAGTCTAGACAGTCCTCTGTGAGCTAACCTGTTTTTGGTTCCAAGCTGATACATTGTGTCTACACTGACACATTGTAACAAACTATAACATTTGTGATGCTGCCGGTGTATTTGGCTAGCAGAGGATTGCTTAAATTAGATACGTTTCTATTCACTTACTGCAAATAGAGATCTTAAAAATGTTGAAGAGTTGAATGAATTTTTTTCTACTATAAATCCGCTTTATTTATGTCTTAGGCCTCACGCACACGACCGTAGTTATTTTACGGTGCACAAAACCAAGGATCTTTTGCGGTCCATTTGACTGGAAAATAAATTTGTTGTGCATCAATGCGTCCTCAGGATTCACGGATCCTTAACAAAAAAAATTATTTTACCTGTTTAGTCAAGCCGCAAATCCGGACCATAACATTACTTGTCCTGGGTTTTTGAGATCCAGGTTCGCAGTCCCAGCCCATGCTGGGTCTGTGAAAACCACGGTCATGTACATGGGGCCATAGAAATGAATGGGTCCCCAATTTATCACCAAAAAATGCAAATAAATTGCAGACGCCATTGCGCAGTCGTGTGCATGAAGCCTTAAAGCACATGTGAGGGACTAAACCAACTTGTCCCAGGCTGGGGGTGTGCATTTGTGCAGTTTGAAAAATATCTGATCTGTAGAGAACAGCAATGCTTACTCAGGACCAGATGACACCTGTATATAAGGCCGTGTACTGTATATGGAAGAGCGGGTTAATTGGTGATTAATGGAGTTTGTATGTAAAGGTGAAGGAGGTTTAGAGAGTAATTATTAGGAAGGATGTTCCACTTGGTCACTTTCTCCCACTTTGATCTTTTGACGTTGTATTTTTTTTGTCCAGAGGCAGTGAAATGTGATCTATGATCAGTGAGGTGTGACACAATCTAGAGATTCAGTCATGTGGATATATGAAGGCGGAGATCTGTATGTGTATTCTGGATTATCAAACGCTACAGATAATCAGACGTACATGGGGAAGTAAGAGTTTACTTTTAAAGGGGCTCTGCCAATCTATGTGAAACAATCGTATCATAGGCTGATACTTTGATATAGGTCCTATATTAAAGAGGACCTATCATTTCTGTTTTGAAAAATGCTTCTATTTCCAATGAAAAAACAATTCTGTAGAATTACGCTCCTCTGTTGTTCCGTCTGAAAATGTATTAATAAATTGAAAACAGAGTATTACCATTCCCTTGCAAATAGGGAGTGTCCCAACACTGATACTGTCCCCTATATGTCGGACTGTGTAGGGACATACCCTATTGACAACGTTCTGCCATGTGGATGAGGCCTAACGAGCATTCCCAGCAGTGATGCAATTGATTTTGATTAGGTTATATTATTCTCAGGCCGTGCGCTTGTTTTGGGGCCACACACCATGATAACACGCTTGCCAACATTTTAAAATGATTTCCAAGGACACATCACTGCTGGATCTCACTGTTCGGAGTTCGAGCACCTGACAACCCTCATCATTTCATGGTTACTAGAATTGACTTGTTTACAATTCACTTGACAATTCCTTTTTACATTTTAAGTAACGGCTGAATGCTAAAATAAGAGTTGGTCTATTTAAAGCCGTTCCGATGACGTATTTCAGCAGTAGCACATAGCAGAGCCGTGAGCACGAAGCCTGTACAGCGGCGAACAAAGTCCCTACAGCTACATACTACCGAGCTGTAGGTGCCGTATGGTGCCAAAGTACAGTATTGCCCCATACTCTGCTATGGGTGCCGTACCACCCGGGGGGTTGTACGGAGCTGTAATCCGGTTGTGTGCATTAAGTGGCTGATCACATTAACAACGATGATTTGCATTCGGTTTCACAGCATAGGTTAAAACCGCAGTAAATATCTGCAACTACGTCATAGTAAGGGGAAATTAAACTTTTACAGGTATCGACTCTGAATCAGAATCCGCGTTGCTACCCAGAGTGAATTCTTGTTAAACCCAGAAGTTGTGCAGCTATTATTTCTGTTGCTCTATACAGGCGGCATGACAAACAAGCAAGGAACAAAAGCAGAGCGATCATTTCCATACTCCCTGAACAATGCCCCACAGCAATTGTAATGGTGGGGGCTGGGCTTTTTCTCCCACATCTACGCAGGTCTTAGAGGTCAGTGCCTGAGAGACAGAATTGAAATCGTATTTGTCCGTCTTGAATCATCTACAAGTATTTTTCCATTACTCCTGCATACAGCCCGTAACACTTCCCTAGTGGGTTATGTCCTGTTGGTATCACTAGCTAATCTACTGTAATTTTATTCTGTACTGCATACCCTCCAACATTCGCAGATAAATAATAAGGCTTTCTGTAGTAAGACTTTTATGCCACTTTTCGAGTGGCTCCAAAATTCCAATACTAGATCAAGCTGCAAATGCCCCCAAAAACAGTGTGCCAGCCACTGTGACCCATGGCACTGCATGCGCCACTGGTTGTCCTATAAGTGCTAGTCACAATGTCCGTACTTTTAAATGTTGATCGTTAAAGAAGTTGTCTTGTATTACAAAAACATGGCTGCTTTCTTCCAAAAACAGTGCCACACAGGTTGTGGGTGGTATGGCAGTTCAACCCTATTCACTTTAATGGAACTGCAATACCAGACACAACCCATGGACAGGTGTGGCGCTGTTTTTGGGTGAAAACAGCCATGTTTTATAATCCTGGAGAACCCTTTTATAGACCGAAGAAATTCAGTAGTTTACGCACGTACATTTGGATGGTATGGGACAGATTAGTACATTGCAAGATTATTTAGGTTTATACTGTTTGTAGTATACCGTAAAATTCCGATAATCTGGCCCCTCTGCGGTTCCGATTTATAAAAAATTCTGATAACATATTTACACTATCACTGCTGGTGTCCCCAGCTGTGTAGAAGCTGACACAATAGTGTAGCTATATGGGGTGTCCTATAAGAAGACTTATTATGTGGCACCCTCTAAGGGTATGTGCACACACACTAATTACGTCCGTAATTGACGGACGTATTTCGGCCGCAAGTACCGGACCGAACACACTGCAGGGAGCCGGGCTCCTAGCATCATACTTATGTACGACGCTAGGAGTCCCTGCCTCGCTGCCAGACAACTGTCCCGTACTGTAATCATGTTTTCAGTACGGGACAGTATTTCCACGGAGAGGCAGGGATTCCTAGCGTCGTACATAAGTATGATGCTAGGAGCCCGGCTCCCTGCACTGTGTTCGGTCCGTTACTTGCGACCGAAATACGTCCGTCAATTACGGACGTAATTAGTGTGTGTGCACATACCCTAAGGGCTATGCCACAGCAGTATTGGAGCCATGTTATAAATGCACAGGGTAGGTGCGGGGCCCTGTTACAAAATTTGCATTGAAGCCCAGGAAGAGCAAGTTACTGCTCTGCTCTGTTGTAGCATCCAATTCTTGGTGCCAATGTCTTTACAGCCTCGCTGCAATAATGTAGGACCTGGCATGGGGACGAGAGATTAGACTTCAGGTCCTAGGTAGTTGCTGCTGGACACCCACCTATGATCCCAGTGCCAGACTCTTTGGTGTTTTTCTTTCTTTTTTTACATCATAAGTCATGGAAGTTTCTGACCAGTGCGCACTGGATTAATAGAAATTCTCTCACACCCTGCTGCTGGGGAACCCTAGGTCACTATCCCCGGAATGTAAAGTCCAGATCTCTGTATAGGAGTTATAGGATGAATACCTGGGTTGCCCTTAGACCCCACTCCCCAGTTTAGCCCCATGTCAAATCCCTTGCGTTCACACCGTCCTCTGCAGGCCCCGTGGCAGTCCTATTATCCACGCACCGCGTGACACATAGTTTACTACATGAGTCTCATTCATGTTTCAAACTTACCGTTTTTAAAAAAAAAAAATTTCAAGGAACGTGCGAAACAATGCAAAAGTTTGATTAGTGCCGAAATGGACTTAAAACTGTCCTGCAAATGGACATTCACATGTTGGGAGTTATGGTTTTCCGTTTTAGGCCAGCTTCAGAAAGTTGATTTTGATATCCCGTTTTTTATTGGGTTTTATATTTGTTAAACCGTCTGAGATCCCTACTTTTATTTTTAAACTACATGTTGGCACATAACATTATAATCCTTTAGTGAATTAGACTTGCATTATATTTTGGACCTTTTTCATGAGAAACGGCAAGAGCAGGTTTTGCATGCCCATCTTAGGTGCAAGTTTTCATATTGATATGAAATATGTAAAGTAGATAAGCAATTATTTAAATGCAAAACCCCACATAGGCTATAAAATAGTTAAAAAATAAACTGTAACTCACGTGCTACAATGTAACACAGAATTTCTTCTTACTTTGGGCACTGGGAACGTACAGTATTTCTGGTTGCTTTACAATGACCACTCTTCAATCTTGAATCCCTGGTTTTTGACTTTAGTATTTAATAAGTTCACACCATATGTGATATAAGATCACATTCACTTGTCCTGGTTAGCACTTTGTAGGTTCTTCATGGAAAGTGCAACACTTTGGGCATACTATTGGTAGCGCTGAACCTTTTACTTTAGATCTTTTCGTCTTGTTTTTGTCTTTCCATCATTTCAAAGATCTGGAAAGTGTAGATATGTATGTGGTAATGTTCTGAGAAGGACCTTAATAAAAAGTTGGTGTCTATATATTTTGCCCCACAGTGACTTCCAGTTGTTATGAGTGTCTAAAACCAAATTTACGTTGCGAAAATGGCCACATCCAGTCCTATGGTGATCTCAAGCTGCTAAACCTTTTTGGAAGAGTTGCCAAGTTACTAGCCAATACTCAAAATTCACGACTGATTTGCCTAGTTCAAATTCTATTGTAACATCGAATTCGAGTTCTTATACGACCTGTCAAGCTACGTAACCTAGGTGGGGACCTTCCGACATCAGAGTAGGTTTACCTAACTATATGTCTCCGCAGCGGGAGGCATGGGTCCTAGTTAGGGAAGTGAAGCTGCCAAAATAATCCAATTAAACCATAAAACGCCATAGAGACCTGCAGTTATTCTGTTTTTTTCTTTAGGCATAATTGGCTCTGCAGGGGTGGGCACATTATCGCCGATACCAATCTTATGTTAGGCTGCGTTCCCACTAGTGGTTCATGTATGGTCATCTGTCGAAGAAGAAAGATCTGTTGGCCAAAGTGCATTATTTTTGTCATTCAGTGTAGTTAAAATACTATATATTATTGTAATACTTTGTGAATATAGCCTTATCTATGAGAATATATACTGCTAAGCGTGGCATGGATCCACTGGCTTACGCTAAATAGAAATGTAAGGAAGGAGCTCTACGATAATGCTCCATAATTTAAACAAATTTCTAACTTTTTTTGGTACTTCTTTTTTTCGCCTTCCGAACATTGGGTTGTGTGTGTTGGAACAGCTTTTTCACACAACGGAATGTCAAATGAGAAACACAGAACAATCTCCGCTTTTGGTCTAAGAATGTAGATCTGCAACATTTTTGACAAGTGTCTGTTGACGCCATGAGACTCCTCATATAACCGTTCACGGACAATGAGACAGTTTGTGTGTACGGTAATGGATGTTACAGCAAAACAGTTGTTTAGGAAGTGTTAGAGCAATTAGAGCACACATTGCAGTCCGAGTTTACGATGTGTGTCGCCCAAATGGCATTATTAGCACAAATGCTGCTTGTTTCCTTGTTAACCTTCTACAAATGCATCCCACAGACTCCCCTGTAACACAGTGCTAAGGAGTGTGAGGGTGCGAATGAATACAGCTCCACAGGATGCAATACTTTCTACAAATCAGTCTTGTATAAATGAGCACCAAGAGTGCTCAGAGTTTCATATGCAAGTTTTCGACATTTAGTCGGACATTGACCACATTCTGCAGGGGTACAGTCTTCTTACACACTCTTATAGCAAGCTTTATGGATATGATACATATATAGTGATCTATTGCAGACAGCGATTTTATCTGCCTGTGTAACCAGCTGTGCTACAGGCCGGATAAGGGTCAAGAAGACTGTTTTGAGACCTTTGACCTGTGCAAGAGCTTTGTCGAAGGGGGTTTATATGTAAATTTAATTTTACGGGGCTAGAAACCAGCATAGAGATGTTAAAAAACACAGTGCTATATGTTTGTAAGTACAGAAATTCTGTGAATTCGAGGAGCCAATGCCAGTCAGCTGCTGCCAAGGCAAGTAAGGTATATATTAAAGGATACCTAACTTATACACATTGTAGTTACATACAGAATTTGGTGGTTTCATAGGCGAACAATTCTATCAATGAAAAAGATAAACTGCGTTTATCAAAATAGATTACAGAAATAAGGACTATGTAATATGAAAGAGACCATTTAAGGGTGAACTTATGTATAAATATGCCGAGGTCTATGCAGAAGTCTGTCTCGTGAACTTTTCATACCTGGTCCTGTAGTTTAAAACCGATCGGTCACCATAAGATGCTGCCTTTATATACGGGCAGCATATTGTAGGGATAGGTCTTTAGTACGGTTAACCTAAACGGGACATAAAAATATAGTGCTGTTTGTCTAATAGCACCTATTCGCTCGCACCCCTCATCAGTGACTGAAGGCCGCCATGTGTCTATATCTGCAATCTGCATTTATGGGGTTCTTCACTGTAAAAAATGGGTTTCAGAAAAGCGATCCATTTAGCTATCTTTTTGTTTTATGTGTATGTGTTTATCAATTGCAGGAGGGAGAGTTTGAAATTACAGGGTACAGGAAGTTTTTGATCCAGCTGGGTGTTGGGGAAGGGCTACAGATATTCTCTTGTTGCCTCACTTTTGCTTAGGAAGGAAGCTGAGCAAATCAGGGAGACTGGCAACGCTATAGGAAATGATGAAGCAGGAAGCACAAGGTGAGCGTGACCATAGCGCGTAGTTATTTTTGTGTTGTTCTCTATTCTATGACGTTCGGAATCGTTGACTGTTTTTTTGCAGAGAACATCACAAAGCATGTTACGAACTTATAAATGATTTCCCCTGCAAGGTCCAAGGCTTTGTAGCTTCTAATCAGCTAATGGGAGTGCAGATGTTATCCTGGAAGCTCACCGCACCTGTAACAACACGTGTGAATGATCGCCATTGTTCTGTACAACAGATGGAAAGAAAAATAGATGGAAATTAGACATGATCTAGACCTGCATCCAATTAGTTTTACATCTCCGTTTATTTTTAGTGGTTTCATATTCTGTATTTTTTATTTTTTTTTCCTTCAACAGTCATCAGTTTCCGGTTGAGTTTCTTTTTAATAGAATAATTATGTTAAAAAATGAAACAACCCACAATATTATATACTGTACTAGCAGCGTTATAATGCAGTATATGGGCATATGGGCATATGTTTGTATTTTAGCACAACATACCTAGTTATTAGGATAATTTGCGGTTATTAGAGCAGAAGCTTTGTATTGTATAATGTGCATTCTACTGGAAAATGTCTCCATCTCCCAGAGGTAATATTTCCCAGAAGGTACAGTGGGAATATAGCCAGCAGGGTCCCACCATATGGGCAACGCAGATCTCCTCATAACGTCACTTAGAATTATCCTCTAAATGGTTCTGAATCGTAAATGACAGGTGAAAGTCTGATGTAAACCCTTTGTAGTTAAATCTATCAAGAAATTCATTCCACTTACTCATTACAAACGGTACATTATAATAAAATTGTATAGTAAATCTCGGCTAAAGACTTCACTCATCTGGATTCTTTTATCAAGGCATAAAATAGATCAAGTTATACCCGGGCATTTAGTGCATCTAACAAAAAGTGTAATAAAGAATAAAAATTAAAAATGATATCTGTATTAGCCTGTTACAAAAAGTGCAGAGGTGAGATGTTTCTGTTTGTAGGCACTGCCATGAAATGGGCCTCCTGTTCCAGGGTCTATATAACATCATTAAAGCCCCAGAGGTCTAAAAGAAAGAGCATGTGCCCCTGAAATAAAAAATAAATCATATGTAATAAAGTCCTTCATTTGTATTGTTATAGGAATTCTATTCAGATATTTACTAGTTTTTTTCAATTTCTGGATAAATTGGTGCCAACATGGCTGCCATTATAGCTCCAATTGAGGATAGAGGAAGAGAATGCCTTAAAGCGACGCTTCAAGCTCCCCGTACTAGGGCCTCCGTATATGTTCATCTTATTCTCAGTGGTGGTTATTAGACACTTTATAATCATTCTGCCCTTGCAGCTGCAGCATGAACCAATGATGATAGGAGGTCTGTTTCAGACTACCTCAGACTCCCTGTAGGCACTGCAACTAAGCCCTAGTCAGATTACAGCTCTGAGGTGATCGAGCTAAGCTAAAAAGCAGCTGATCAGCAAGTACTAAGAAAATAAATAGCAGGTAAACCGCACCTATAGGTCCTGATTTCATATCAGTTTTATTCTCATAACTGGACAATCGCTTTAAGGACAATCGCTTTAAGGTCATATACTTACTGCTGATTTTATTTTTTTATTTCAGAGAGATCGGCTCTGTAAAAGCATTACTTCCCATTTACTATAAAGCATTTACTTATAAACACAGCTCAGTCATGTAACATAATAATGTCCCAGGTAGATAGAATTCTGGATGACATCATTATGTTCCCTACTTAATCCTCAATATCCCCTTCCTGCTCAGATCACATTTAACATTATTTAAGATAATTGACCGCTTATGAAGCCGTGATAAGTATTCTATGAACTTACCATGGGGACAAATCTTTATTTCTCGGGGACCATGGCTGCTTAGATGCCGTGTTGTGTATTTAGGGAATATGGAATGTCTCTAATAAAAAAAATGCTGCCAACCATTTCATATTCACTAAAATAATCACGTATTGCTAGTATGGTTTCACTGTCCTGGGCTGACACTCAAATGTCCCTGAAGAAGCAGTCCGTGATAGGTCGTGTAAACCAGATTGATTTCTTCCCTTAGTGCTTGTTTCCGACATGGGAAGAGGAAGTAGCACTCACAGGAAGTTACATGGCAGCGGCCAGTCTTAAGGGGTTTGTCCAGTTTCAGCAAATGTTCTGATATACTTTCTATAGTAATTCTAATATACTTTCTATATATGCCTGTTATTCAGTAGGAACGTTCATTGTTTACTTCCAGTGGATGTGATTCTGTCCATGGTCATGTGATGGACACACAGATGCTGGGATCGTTAGGGTATGTTCACACGGCCTATTTACGGACGTAAATCGGGCGTTTTTGCCCCGAATTACGCCCGAAAATAGCGCCTCAATAGCGCTGACAAACATCTGCCCATTGAAAGCAATGGGCAGACGTTTGTCTGTTCACAAGAGGCGTGTATTTACGCGCCGCTGTCAAAAGACGGCGCGTAAATAGACGCCCGCGTCAAAGAAGTGACCTGTCACTTCTTTGGCCGTAATTGGAGCCGTTATTCATTGACTCCAATGAATAGCAGCGCTAATTACGCCCGTAATTGACGCGGCGTTCAAGCGCCTGCACATGCCGGTACGGCTGAAATTACGGGGATGTTTTCAGGCTGAAACATCCCCGTAATTTCAGCCGTAACGGACGCCCTCGTGTGAACATACCCTTACAGTTACATGTGTATCAGAGCTGTGTTTTCTAACATTCCCAGCACCTGTGTCCATCACATGACTATGGACAGAATGTATCCACTGGAAGTAAACCATGAATGTTTCTACTGAATAATAACAGGCAGAGGTCTTGAAAACCATGAGGAATTAATACAGAAAGTATATTGGAAAATATTATAACTTTTAATTATATATAATGATATAATAAATAACATTAATTTGCCAAAAGTAGACTACCCCTTTAAGTAAAAGAGCAGCACTGGAGCATAGATGAAGGGAAATAATTGTATTACATGGACATTGTGCTAAACATCGTTTTGTGGCACTGGGGTTAGACACTCTTAGAAATGCCACGTCATATGTACATCTCTGTCCATCTATTAACATTTCCAAACGTTGAGAGGTCTGATAGAAATCTATATACTTACTCCAGCAATTTAAATGAGGCATAACTTACAAATAGCCCTTCCCATTACTTTCTTAGTGTAGTTGCTTCCCCCCCCACCCCCAATGAGCATGTAACCACATATTAACCGCTAGTATATATTGGGAAATATAGGCATGTCTTATATGATGTTGTTTTTATTATATAGTAGCTCATTTGTTTGTACAGAACAACATAACGTTTTGGGATTGGATCACTAATCTTCAAATATCCAATCTTCCATATGGTGGAACGGACTTTAGGAAGTTATAAATGCATAATGAGAACATTGTTTTCCATAAAACAAGTCTCTGGTTTTAATAAAAAAATATATATATTTTTATAATCTATGAAACCAATAAATCTTTTAGATATAAACGATGCAGCATGTGTAACAGAATTGACCGCCATTAAATCTGCAGATCATTTACACCTTTCTTATACTTTGGTGCAGATGTCTTATATTTAACAGTGACCAAATCCATAGAGACCTAGAACCTCCGGACACTTCAGTTGTGTACATCTATTTTTGAGAACTATGGACTTTAACTATGTTCTGCTGAAGTCTCCATTGTATGGGACTATCAGGACCCTGGTAAATGTCATCTACAATAAAGGACCTGATACAAAGAGGATAATAAGTAGGAAAGGATGAAATGACCTAAGGAGGCTGTTGGACTGTATTAAAGGTGTTTTCTACCTAGGTTTTTTTACTATACTTTTTGTAAATCAACATCTTTATACCTTCTAGTTTTATACCTCGCAGAGCAGAATTAGAGCATTGTTGTAGCAACCTGAGAGACTGACGAGACCTTCCTAGGCTATACGAAGTGTCCAGAGTATCTTTCATTCACGTGTTTGTTTAGCCCCAGGATCAGTGCCTAGATTGTGTTCTTTGACCTTGCCATAGAGGTGAGAAGAATGGCTCAGTTGCCCTTGGAGCAATCGGCAGGTGTTTGCTATCAAGAGTTCTGTGTTATTTCTCAGTTCACTGTCATTGGCAGCAAAGGTTTTCATTAGCACAAGGCAAGGCCTGGTGTCTAGTGTTTCCACAAATGTGAGCTAGTCACGCAAGGCTTCTTGAACTCCTGGCAACATTCAAAAAGGGAGTAACAAATGAAAAGGAGGTAAAGAAATCCCTATTCAAAGCAGCGGTGAGGTCAGAAGAACCGTGGCATCTGCAGACATGAAAGCGGAGAGGTCGGAGAGGGATTAGTGAGGGAATCCGATATAAAAGTTAGACAGCGGCAGAATGTTTATAGAAAAGGTTAACAGCCAAGAAGAGAGAACTTGATTTCAATAGAACTTTACAACGTGATATGTTCCAGCTTTCGAGCAGAGACCATATCAAGATCTACCATATCCCCACATATCTTGTTGACTTTGTGGTCTGTTAGTGATTAGAGAGCTGGTCGGAACAACCGTTATGGAGAGATCACGTAGGCTCGGAGGTCAGTAATGTATCCGGCAAATATTCAGTGCCTAAGGCTTTGTATTAAATTGACATGTACTAAATGTAACATTGAAAGATGGTTACCGATCAAAGTTCATGTACAGTACTAGTATTAATAGTGCTCCATAACCAGGCGGGTTTGTTCACATTTGACTTTTGTCACCTGAGATAAGTAACACGTCTCTACTTGTAAGTTTATGCATTGAGCTGCTTAGCCAAGATGTCAGATGTGATGAGAGACGGACTACAATGGTAACAATTATTTGGAAGACATTTTAGAAAAGATCTAAACATTTCATACCTGCAGATATAAGGTGCAGTCCTACAATAAAATACCCCCCGTAAAAAAAATAAATAAAAATGTTCCTCCTGCCAATCATTTTTGCAACGTCGGCCCAGATTTTATTACCATAAAATAGACATGTAATATATAAAAATAAACCGTAGACCATGACGATCACAAATAAAAAGTATATTTTAGGGTAACACTATAATTACCCCAAAAATTTGCTCAAATCCCAACATAAATCTTATTTTTTTTCAAACCATAAGCCTAAAAATGGTTAAAAAAAAAAAAAGGATAAACTATGTGTATAAACATAAGAAAATTGCATTAATCACGAAAAAAACATAAAAAATCACGTTGATAGCCCAACAAAAACTTTTATAGCGGTTTAACGGACGTGTTCTAAAAATCGCTAATCGGTGTATGGTCCTGAACCGGTTAAAGGGATACACCACATGTTTAGATGTAACATCTATGGTGGTTACTTATGATAGGAGTTGTAGTATTAATTCGCCATCCTCTTGGTGCCAACAGACTAATGTGTGCTGGTCTGCTTACACCGTTTTGTCAGGCCTGTATTTTCACCACGGTCCCAAATGTTGAAGCAAAAGGAAAGCAAGGCCTAGGGGTCCAGCCCATAGACCTTAGTTTGCTGAGCCTTCTCGGATATCAAGAGGCGACTTAATTGGTTCATGATAAACAAAAAATGTCCATCTATCTTTACAGATGTCATGACAAACTCCTGAGAGCCTGCACCCCATGAATAGACTATGTCCTACTTCTCATTGCAATAGAAATTTATGATGAAGTCGAAAACATCGGTTTATTTAGGATACAGCAGATCTTCCCATGCTGATGTGGAACTGCAAATCCCAGCAACTTCTTTCCGCACGTTAAGGACTTGCACAACAGCTGGAAATGTACTAGTCATGTAATATATTATTGTTTCTTTTTATAGGGACCTTTTGAGACCCTTAATAAATCTTTCAACTTAAGATAATTTTTCTGTTCAGTTATTTCCATTTACTTTGGCACACGTAGCAACTGTATAGTCTGGTAAATAGTATATTTCTGGAAATCCAATTTATCCTGTTTGGTTAGGATATTTATGGAGGTGACTGACTGCTGATCTGCAGTTCAAATTCCTGTATATTTATTGCGACCTTTCGAAGAGTGACAATATTTTTGAGGCTTGACTTCTCTCTTCTAATGCTAAATATGGTTAGATATGTTTTGATACGTGGAACAATTCCTATTTAAGTCAAAAAGCATTTAATGGTTGCAAGGACCGATGTGTATTCTGTTATCTAGATATTTTACACTTGACCATACATTCTTTTATTTCAAGATCCATCTTGCAGCAAACCCAGACAAGCTCTCGGTGGTTTCCTTTAAAAAGTGGTCAGAGAATTTTGCTTGTTCCACGAAATATCAGTTATTTTCTTTTGCTGTCTTAATGACCAACATTTGCCAATAATATTTTTTTTCCTGTCAAGTAAATTTTTTGACCAGTAGTACAAGAAATTAAATCAGTTGGAAACAATAGTTTTGTTAGAGATGCATAGATTAACCATATGAAGGACTATCTGTGGTTATATGGTGGGATTATAGAGCTTCTTATAAATTTATGTTTACAAAACACGGCAGTAAGATGAAGAATGGTGTCGTTAGAGGTGACCATACACATTCGATAGCCGTTGGTTTAACACTCATCCAGCCAACAGTTATCAGTCAAGCACGTGCGCGTTCATTTCAATGGGGGAGAAGGGAATAAGCCTGTGGTAACAAAGTGTCATTTATCTTAAAAACAAACTTACTCAGTCCTTCTTTTCCTGACATCTGCCATTAGATCATTTGCCGATCCTGCAGAAATCCTGCAAATGGTTCTGCAGACCACACGTAAGCTGGCCATACACTAGAGATTTTGAATGGTCAAAAAGTCTGTTTTAGATCATTTTATGCCAACTGTAGTGTCCTTTTCGTGACCTGAATATGTGTGACCGATACCGATCAAAGACCGATAACTGTGAAAAAGTTAATCTGCCTCATTGGTTTTTTTTTTTTTCGTCATTGACAAGTGCAGTCTTGGAAATTTGTTCAATAGAGGCCAAGACCAGACCACAGATCAAGGCAGACATCTGCTATTTGTCATTTTAACCTATGGCGTTTTGATTCAGAATAACATCCTCCACAGAGCAAGTCATTCAGAAAAAGGCTGTCTAAAATCCCAAAGGCTGGCCATACACTTTAGACAGCTGTCGAATGAACGATCGTTCGGCTGACAGATATTCCTTCCTACTCCCCCTATACACATGCACACTCCGCTCGGCTAAGCGTTCATGTGTTTTCAAAGGGAAGAAGTGATAAAGCAGCTGCCAGACTTCTCTGGCAGCGACTTATTTACTAATGACCAAAAGGATCGGGCATATTGAAATTCAACCTGTCTAACCCCTCTCTCCCACGATATCTGCCGTTGGTTGAGAGTCGGAACGCCACCATACACATTAGATGGTCGGCCGGTCCCACTAAAATCAGCGGGTTCAGTAGGCATACTTCTAATGTGTATGGCTGGCTCCAATCCTGCTAAGCCTGCTTGTCCTTTTCTTTGCCCTCATTTTAATTGTCAGTGATGGTTACTTTAGGCAACAACTCACATGACAGAGTTCTCCCTTTGGTTCTCACCTTGCCACACTGGGTAAGACGTAAAATGCTGGGTATGTTCAAAATTGACTTCTAAAACCTACCCTACAGGCAAGGCTGCAAAAAAACAATTTAATTTACTATAAATTATACACAACATTCAGTAATCCTTCCATCTTACATCAATTATTGCTGTAAATATCTTACACTTGCTAATTTTGGAATTTCCACGTTTCCCCTGCTAATGTAACCCAGAAAATATATCTTCCAGTTAATGGTCTGCCTTTTTTTCAGTTTTTTTTTTTTTGGTAATAATGCAGTTGTTCTCCCACCAAAGTAAAAATTCAGACCTAATTGAAACATGTTGGTTCTAAAAAACGACTATACTAACTTCGTTTGTGACTGTAATAAGAGCAACATCATTTCAGTGCTTTGATCTGTGTGCTGGAAAGTGGAAATATAACACTGAGCCAAAGGAATGTAGGGAGAGATGGTGTCCAGCCATGTGAAACGTAGCCTAGTGGTTATCTGTTGGAGACGCCTTTGAGACCGTGAATACTTTGCTAAGAGAACAGAAATGGGAAAAAAAATATAAAATATTTCTTGTTTTTGTCTCGTTTTAGGTTGCATGTGTAGACCTACATCTTCCAATTACGTACACAATGGCTGCAGTGCAGACTCTTCCCCTGTCCATTGACCAGAACCCGGAGGTCAACATTCCCCAAGACCAGCCAAGGCCACCAGACTCCGAGAACACTATGGGAAGTGTGAGTAGTCTAATCTCTGGAAGACCTTATCATGACAAGCAATGCAAGGCATCAGAATTTAGCAACAAGTGCCGTAAACCTGCCAGCATGTCGAACTTTTTTAAGCAGCAGGAGGGACTCCTAAAAAGTAATTATAACTCCCAGGACCCACTTTATAATGGACTTCCTACAAAGAAACCGTGTGCTGCTACATCTGGGAGTAATGGGAATTATACCTATGTCAATGAGGACTATAAGGAGGAGTGGCGTGAAGCTAGAGCTCCCAATAGCCCTGGCAGTGATGTCGATGACTTGCGGGAAGAACGGGCCATCAATGGAAATATAAGAGGACCTCCACCCAAACTTATTCCTGTTTCTGGAAAACTAGAAAAGGTAATGTTTTTTTCATAAAGTTGTCTAATAGGTGGTTTGACTGTAGTAACCATAATGTAAGATCGACTTATAATGTAGAGTTACCACATATCTATCACATCTAAATAAAAGATAGTTGGTGGTAAGTTTTCCCATATGTATTTTTAAATCTATCTTTTTAACCGGAACGGAATCTGAAAGACTTTAAGCACCAATCCTCATGTTGTGACTTTTCCACCAAATCGCTTAACTTTACATCTTTCGAGACTATTCTGGACATTTGTTGGACAGCGTCTTATAGTTTAGGTGTCCAATATTTAGAGATGCCATTCTTGTTGTTTAACAAGAAATTCATTGTGAAACAATATAAAATACAGGGCAACAATGAAATTTGAATAACTCCCAAACTACAGGCAATATGAATCCATTGGGCAGCGTAGTACTCTTACGTGAATCTCTTGCTGTCCTTCATGGACATACGATTTATTTTAGTTCCTACCCAGTTAATCTCTGCCAAGTTAAATATATAGATGTTACCACCTTCAGGAAGTTTCTGTGGTCTTTAAGGGTGTATTGCCTTTGTGTCTTCTTCTTTATACAGGGAGCCTTTCCAAAGACACGTCTTGTCTAAAACTGTACTGTAGAGTTGGATCCAAGGGTAAACAGAATTCTTAATTTGCCAGCAGCTCTATTTTTTTATTTCATAATTGCTAACCTCTCCCAAAATATATACAAGACATTCATAGTTAACGTGCATCCAAAAAGTCTACTTTTTAGATCCCTATCCAATATTAAATGAAATGACAGTGTCTATAGGGTCACTCAAAATGAAAATACAATATGGCTTCATTAGCTGATGACATAGAATTATACTTTTGGTGCTTATAGGGAGTATCCGAAAAATCGAGAATTATCACCTATCCAAAGGATTGGTGATAATTTTTGATCGCAAGTGCCCCCTCCGATCGTGAGAGCGGGAGTCCCGTACCCCCCTGTTCCTCCTCACTGCATCCCTCGCAGTGAGGAGGAGCTTGAATGGAGCGGCAGTTGAGCATGCACCTGCCGTTCCATTCAATGTCTGTGGGACTGATGGAAACCACGCTGTAATGGGCTGGATTCTTATTCCCCTAGAATCCGAATGGAGTGGCAGCACACATTCTTGACCGCCGCTCCATTCACTGTGCTACTCACTGCAGTCAAACCGTGAGGGGTAATGGGGGTTTAGGAACCCTTTTCTCGCGATCTGTGAGGGTCCCAGCGGTGGGGCCCCCAAGCGATCAGACATTGGTCTGCTATACTGTGGATAGGTGATAACGGTCGCTTCTGGGACTACCCCGTCAAATACTGGTACTTTAATATAATACAAAGAATACAAAAAGAATGTGGTCCGCCCACCATGCACCTGATATTTTACCACGCTTGAGATTCTATCGGTGCTCTGGACAGGACTCCATGTCGGTAACAGGCAAAAGCATGGGAAAAAAATGAGAATGGATAACGTCCAGCATTCGATGAAAAATAAGAGCTAAAATAATGTTTTCATCTAATTAAAACAAGTAAAACATTCCTTCCTAGGAAGGAAGCTTACGCGTTTCTAACAGAATTCTTAGTTATAGCTATGACTAAGAACTCTCAGTTCGAAATGTGTAAGCGTCCGTCCTAGGAATGTTTTACTAGTTTTAATCGCATGAAATAAATATTTTGGCTTTTATTTTTGATTGAGTGCTGTACGTTATCCTTTCTTTTTTCATGGTTTTACTTCAATATAATATTTATCTCTGGAAACCCCCGGCAAATAGCTATTTTTACTGTGGGAGGATTCGGCCAGCATTAATTTTCCCAGTAGTAGCCACTTCAGACAAAATGCAGTACTACATGACGGCCTTTCAGATTAAATGTTTATCCATGCTATAAATGGACTACATGAGTCCGCCAGAGCAGCTTCTTTTTTGTAGCGCTTTGCTGTC
The DNA here is from genome assembly GCF_050947455.1 of Rhinoderma darwinii. NCBI lineage: Eukaryota > Metazoa > Chordata > Amphibia > Anura > Rhinodermatidae > Rhinoderma > Rhinoderma darwinii. The sequence goes on along the minus strand of NC_134697.1, from coordinate 34,678,031 downwards.
ACTCATAGAGGGTGTTCCAAGCGGTTGACCTCCCACCTCCATAAATTCCAGATTGACAAGGCTTGTCCTGATAGAATACCTCTTTAATTATACAATGCATATTCACATTATTTCAAAGGTAAAATATGTCAAGTTGTTTTTTCTGGCTTATTAAGGTAATTTATGTCATAGGTTTAGTAGCCCTTTAAGACATTTTAGGAGTGGAAGAAATATTGGAAATATAATCTTCTTAAGGGTTATTATATTCCTGGTGATGTAATGTTTATTCGTCAAATTCAAGACATAATGGTGTATTTGTCATCTTCCCCAGTAATATCGTATTCTCTAGTATGGGATTACACGCTCTACTTTTACCTCATCTTAATTATTCTCTCTTCCTTAGTGGAATTCAAAACTCCAATGATACAAAACACATTTAAAATGGACTCTAATCTTATTTTGGTGTAAATGAAGTGTAATCCTATTCTGCAGAAAGCTTCAGAGAAAGCTAAAACGAGAACTGTTAACTAATAGAGGAAAAGCAAACAATGCTCAGGGGACAGATCTTTCGACTGGATGACTTTAACTAAAGGCCCATTCATACAAGCAGATTATCTGTCATATTCCACACTAATGAGCGAGCATTCACGATAATCGCTTAAAGAAGCACGCCCATGAACATGCTTTGCCCAGTTGTAATGGGCATCTTGTACGTGTACGTATAAGCTATTTGTTTGCTCACCGGCTGGCCGATTCACACAGAGACTTACATAGAGAAACTGGCTTCCAATCCACACATAAGACGTTGTGTAATTCGGCCAGCCAGATTAGAGATCACATGACCGCAGGAGGGAGCCGCACGGAGCCTTCGTTTTAAAAACTAGACACTCGGCAGAGGGGGCACAACTGGAGGGCAGCAGGTAGTATAACTCAATGCACCCCGTCATATTTATAATGTTGTCCCGGGACCGGAGGGTCGCTTTAGGCTTAACATACACAGTGAGACTTCTATGAGATATCTTTCTTAGATGCTCATCTTGGTGGTTAAATTGTCCATATATAGCTAATTTGATATGCCTTAGAAGATTTTGCAACATTTTGAAGATTGTACTGTAGATCAATTTAACTTCTAAAGCTTCCCACATTGAAGTCAGACTTTTTTGTCTGGCTATTCTTAGTTTCAAAAATACTCGGCACAGACGTGTATAAGATAGGACCATAGTCTAACAGTTGTAGATGAAACATAGATGTCAGAAAATGACATCTCTTGGGATTTGTTTCTGGAAAGATGATTCTGTATTTTCTGGTCTGTTAAAGCATAGTAAGTTTAGTTCAGGTGATCACATGAAGCACAATTACTATATGACTCTGGAGAGTCTTGGAAAGCCAGCTGAACTTCTAGCCTGGTAGTAAAATATACACAGCCCTCGTAAATGTAGCCGTAAATCTTCAATCGCTGTCGGACGACTGCTATTCCTCCTAACCTCCCCATGTACATGAATGCTCAGTTCGGCCGAGCGTGCATGTGTTCTCAATAGGAAGCCGGCAATAGGCCTCTGGCGGCAGCTTATCTCTATTGGCGACAAAGGATTGAATGTGTTGAGATACAACAATATCAACCTCACCCCCCTCCAACTCCCCCGAAATTTGCCAAACAATTGTTGGTTGAACGTCTAATACACATTAGATGGTTGACGGGTTCGGCCGATGTTGGTTTAATGTGTATGGCCATCTGAAAGAGTAACTGTCACTTCAAAACTTCTGACACGTCCCTATGACATGTCAGAAGTTGTAATGATCAATAGGGTTCCGGTTTCGGAGACCCCCATCGATCGCTGAAACGAGGAACAGAAGCGCTCAATCCTAGTGCCCCTTCGGCTGTAATAGTATACTTTGGCTCTCCTCAAGGAGACCGGGTTAGCTGAATATGGGCTCATAGAAGTCTATAAGCCCATTTTCAACTACCTTCGTCTTCCCGAGAAGAGACAAAAAAAAGCCCAAGTTATCCCTTTACAATTGAAGGGGCACTGCGCTCGGCTGAGCGCTTCTACCCTGTTTCAGCAATCGGTGGGGGTCTCAGCACCCGGACCCCTACCAATCAAAACTTCTGACCCGTCACTATGACATGTTAAAAGTTTTTATGAAATGACTGTTACTCTTTAAGACTTTTCTCGAACCCATGACTTATTACTGCAATACACCAGTACTGGTCTTGACTCCACCATGTCCTGTTGGTTGAAGTTCTGTGCATGCAATCTTTCCTGTTTAGTTTTAGGAACAACCATTGTTTTTCTCTTATTCTTAAACTTCAGAAGTTCTTGCTCATGTTGTGGTCTAAGATATCTTAATAGATGAGTGCCCACTTATTTTTATTCATGAAATCAACTTTTAAACTCTAATGTTAATTATGTCATTGCCAATAAATAAGCAGCTGCTTGAAAACTCAGTACAGTAATGACTACTGCATTGGTAAATTGGTCTAGACAAGATAGATATTTCTATTTTACTCTGGCTCCAGTTTTCAGACTCCACTTTTTAACATAATTACCATATATTGTTTACCGGGACGATGATCAGATGAATCAATTGGTAAATGATCATGGTTTTTTTTTCTGCTACTATTGCAGTATTCATTTGATTAATTTTGGACTCCAAGTCAGTGTAAATGGACTAGTGTTGTAATATTTCACTGATGACTTATCAAATATATTGTATTGTGCTTTTTTTTTTTACAGAATATTGAGAAGACATTAATAAAACCAACAGCTTTCAAACCAGTAGTGCCAAAAAAACGGAACTCTTCTTTACAATATCTTATCCAACGGAATGGGGTCCCTAGCTTATCGGACAGCCAGGGCAGTTTAAATCTTCTTTTCAATGGGAACTCAATTGGAACAAATGACAAGCACAACTCGCTTAGTTGCAGGAACAGTTCCATCTCTGGAACAATGTCAGACTCTGGTCGGAACTCTCTATCTAGTCTTCCCACCTATAGCACAGGTTGCAGTCAACAGCAAGACCCAGTTAGCATGTCCATGGGACACATTAACCTAGATAATCACAGTAACATAAATGGTTTTTCGGAACGAGTGTCACGAGCACGGACACGTCCTTCAAACTCTGACAGTGGACGCTCATCTTCCAGTAAAAGCACCGGGTCTTTAAGTGGAAGAGGGAACCAGTCATCCGATAGTGGCTCATGTGATAGGTCACCCATCATCAATGAAGAGATTCTTATAAGAGAGCTGGAGGAGAAGTTGAAAGATCGGGAGATGGAACTACAACATCTTAAAGAAAATCTGGATGAAAATGAAGCAGCTATTTGCCAGGTTTGAAATTAGAACATTAAAGCCACTGAAATCTTGAATCTTCTACTCTAAAGCTGGCCATACACTATAGACAGCTGTTGGCCGAACGATCGTTCGGGGGATAGCTATTATTCTCAACTCCCCCATACACATGTATGCTCGGCCGAAATGGTCGGTTGGTTCTGAAAAAATCAGCAGGTACGCTGACATGCATTTAATGTGTATGGCCAGCCTAAGGCTGTACTCCATGCCGGACCTATATATTTAGAAACAAGAAGTTCTTCTAATCTTGGCATTTCTAATATTCAACTCAAAACCGGATTTTGAGTTTGTCTATTAAGTAAAAGGGGATTTCCATATAAAAGTCGTCTTCTGATATATCTTGTAGAAGTATTGTGTTGGTGGAGTTTATGAGAGGGGACCTCCTGCCAATTTCCAAAACAATAGAGCACCCAATAACCATCATCTCAGCTCAGGAGATTTCCAGTGTCAACATTTTGCTTATGAAGTTGTGCCACAAGGTCCAGTAACCAATATGTCTGAGCAGTGCCAAAGGTATTTGGGCACTCTATAGAAAGTCACAGCTTCTTTGTGAAATTGGTGGTGGTTGAAGCTCATAGACTCCACTGATTTTGTATCTACAATATGTTTAAAGATACTTTTTGTGTTTGATTTTCTCTTCAAGTAACAAATAAAAATATAACCACCGGCTTGGCAAAATCCTTTTGCTAAAGGAACTATTCCTCAAAATTCTAAGAACCTTAATAATACAATTTTTTTATATGTTTTTAAGGGTTTCTTTAGCACAGTTAACAGCTTCCGGCCTCAAAGGAGTTGTTTCACCAAGACAACCCTTTTCCGTATTCCCTGTAAGTACATATTGATGTCCCAGAGGGAGATTCCCAGCTCTTCTTTATATCTGAATGGCCACCATGTAATAGTACATTTCCCCTGCAGCAGTTGGTGCTGGGGACACGTATGGCTGGACCTGTTCCCGCCAGGGGTTTCAGAAGCTGGCGCCTCGGCTGATCACTGCTATGGCTTCAGTTTTAAAAAGGAGTTGTCTTAATAAAACAGCCACTTTAAGAAATGTACAAATACATTTTCAATAAGTTGATCTTTTATTAAAGTCCATATAGTGAGGACTATGCACTGTGATGTCGAAAGGCAAACTGTTGGGTTTGAAGGCTCACTTCAATATTTTGATCATATTGTTCAGTTAGGATATAATTAAACAGTTGTTGAGAAGTTCTTCATGCCTTTGTGATTTTACTAGTATGGTCTATTGTACTGTACTCCAAAATGGGCAAAACCCCCAATGAGGCAGAAACCAAATGTCCTCACCTTGGAAAAAAAATTCCTTCCCGACTCCAAACTTGGCACTCTATGTTTTACGTGCTATTGTAATACACATGCAGTATTATTTGTTGTAATAAACATGACACATACATGTAATAAACATATTGTAGAAAGATCTTTAATAGCAGCTGTACTTATTCTAGGGGTTATCCAGTATTAGACAAAGACTCAGATCCCAGAAATAGCTCTGCTATTGTTGATAGGCTGTGTCTAGTATTGCAGCTTGTCCTCATTCAGGTGTATGGAGCTAACCCGCAATAACAGGCACGTCCCATGGACAAGAGAAACTATCTTTATCGGGGTGGAAAAATACTTTTTTTTTTTTTTTTTTTTGAACACTGCACAACTGCTTTAAGTTCATATGGAGAGTTTTTTTTAAAGGCATGTATTTCTAAATGCATAGTGGTGGCTATTGTTTTGTGTGTGCAATATAGGTGTGTCCCATACATAAGCGTAGGCAACATTTTCAAAGGCAAGAACCCATTGGATAGTTTTCCCCTTTTGCTTATTTTTCAAGATTTGTGCAGCATTGTAGACTTTAGGAAGAATGCTCCAAAAAAAAGCATGATTTCTAAAGTCTACAATGCTGCACAAATGTTTCAAAGTAAACCGCAGCAGTTCTAACTAACAAGTTCTTATTACTAGAAATTACAATAAATTTTCACAGGCTATGCACCAATTTTGAGAATTTGGCTTCTTTTATTAAATGTTGCTGTTTTTATGACACCATGGTGCCAAAATAGACACCTGTTGCTATACATATTCAGTCTGTATTTCTGAACAAGGCTTCAACCACTATGTTTATAAACAGCTGGTATTATTGAAGAATTGACCAGGATAATTGCGAGTTTATGGTTCAGACAAATTAGTTTTTTACGTTTACAGGTTTATGAAGAAAAACAAAAACGATGTGAGCAGGAAATGGAAGAACTCCGTCAAAGCTGTGGCCTCAAAATGAAGCAAGCTACCCAGAAAGCTCAGCGGATGCAGCAGGTTCTGCAACTCCAAATATTCCAGCTACAGCAAGAGAAGAAAAAACTCCAGGAGGATTTCTCTCAACTTCTCCAAGAGAGAGAATTGCTGGAGAAGCGGTGCGCCTCATTTGAAAGAGAGCAAACAGAGCTTGGGCCACGATTGGAGGAGACAAAATGGGAGGTATGAAACTCATACGAGAGCCTTATGTTATGCCTTGATGTCTTATGATTCTTTTAGAAGACATATCATTTAAAGTCTTTAAACTTTTGTATTTATTTTTTTTTTTTTGTTGCTTAAAATTTTTTTTCTCATTTATTTTTATGAAAACTTTTTTATTAACTTTTTGTTATGCAGCTTCTATGTAGGCACTATACAGAGAAGCTGCATAGCACCTCTGTAAGTGAAATCAGTCAGTCTGCTGGACCGACAGGTCGGCTTACATCATCTCTGACACACAGGCTAACCATAATATTGATCACACCTAAGTTTATGAACCCAGGGTCCGAGTTCCAATATTGTTCTAAGAGAGAGGGAGGCGGCTGTCTAATGACTTACCCCTCTAAATGCCAGAATGTCATGTTATGTCCAAGCTATGAACAAGCTATAAAAGGAATAGTCCATCAACTAACATTGATGTGCCATAAATGTACCATATAATATACCATAAATGTCGAGCAATGGGAGCCCCACAGTCAGCAGAGCAAGGGTCCTGATCGTGTCCCCCATTGCTGCCCTGCAGCCAGGCAAAAGTAGGAAGAGCGCACCAAGACTTCTCTCCATGGAAGTCTATCGAATGTTTCGGAAAGATCTGAACAGCTGTTTCTGTCACTCTCCATAGACTCTTATGAAAATACTTCACAAGTGACTGTGCTCTTCACCTACATGGCAGAAACAGGGGACCCTTGTTGTTCAGTTGAGTGGGAGTCCAGTTTCTAATCAGAAATTCAACGCATAAATGCTTGTCGCTGGAATACCCTTTTAGGCCTTATTTACACGAGCGTATCTCACGTTCATGTTATGTGAACAACGGACGTCACACGGACCTATGCAATTCAAATGGGGCCATTCAGACATTCAGTATTTTTCACTCAGCGTATTTCCGCTGCGTGAAACTGACTGCATGTACTATACCTGTGCATTTTTTGCGTGTCACGCACCCATTGAAGTCAATCTGTGTGCTGTCCGTGTTTTTCACGCACCAGTTGCTAAAGAAATGATGAGGAAAAAATAAAACCCCTGCTTCAGTTTTTTTTGCTGATGTAAAAAACGTGCGTAAAAAACGCAGACGCGCATCGTACGCGGATGTCACACGGAACTACAATGCAAGAAAAAGGGTGCGTTTTTTACGTGCACAAAACGGACACGTTCATGTGCCTTAAATCATGTCAAAATGTCAAGTAACTCGCCATACTAAAAATGTAACTTGTATGAAGTGCATCGAACGTCCAAAATACTTATTAACTTTGCAGGAAAAATATAAAAAATTATGTATATTGTCCAAAATGGTGTTCACTGGATAGAATGAAAGCCCGTCCTCCATTTCTTACATGTCATGTCTTCTGTTTTTAGGTTTGTCAGAAGTCTGGTGAAATTTCTCTACTCAAACAGCAGCTGAAAGATACTCAGTCCGAGGTATCTCAAAAATCCAATGAAATATTACTGCTTCGTTCCCAGCTAAGAGACACTCGATCTGAGCTTCAGATTAGTGAGGAGCAAGTTCAGGAACTTCAAGACACTGCTCATACAAAGACGCTGGAGTTGGAGGTGTGCGAGAATGAACTGCAGCGTAAGAAGAATGAGGCTGAGCTACTACGGGAGAAGGCTAGTAAGCTGGACCAGGAGGTGGCTAGTCTCCGAGAAGCAGCTGTAGCCAGCCTTCGGCATGGACTGTGCCATTGCTATGAGAAGGAAGATCCATTCTTGCTCTATGAAAGTGACGAGGCCAAAGCACAGCGTCAAAATTCGGACAACCTGCAGAGCTTGAAGCAGTACATGGAGAAGCTAAGAGAGGCTTTGATGAGTGAACGCAGAAGAAACCAGGATCAGTTTGAACATTTTGAGGAAGAACGACGCATATGGCAGCAAGAAAAAGAAAAAGTGATCCGATATCAAAAGCAGCTACAACACAACTATATCCAGATGTACCAACAGAATCGGGAGCTGGAGAGAGACATTAAGCAGCTCTCTCTGGAACTGGAGGCAAGGGAACTTGATGAATTTGACTTGCACGGTGCTGAGATTCAGTTCGAAGAAATCACAGCCACGGAAATTTAAAGCCAATAACTTACCACTTATGCCTTTTTTTTTGACATTCCAGCGATTGGTGTTGCCAAAAAAGCAACTTGCCCACAAATGCTATTGCATTTCGTGTATAAAACATATCTTGCTTTTATATTGACAAAGGAACACAAACATTTAACTGACCGGACATAATGTGTGAATAGATGTCTAGAAGTTCCAATATGAGTTTGTTTTCATCTGATGTGTATTAAAGGAGCCATATCCATCCTCACGGGCAATGCTAACCTTGCCTAATGAACCCAAGCCGTGTGTCATTGGGCAGAAACGTTAAGGATACCATACTTTTTTAAGTTCTTTACGTTCCGATCTCAGGACAGCCATTTTGCTGTGGTCCAAGATGCAGCAGATAAGGATTCTGGGAAGTAACATCAAGCAAAAAAGCTTCCATTGGATATCTATAGTTTTATTTAATAGCATTGCAACCCTATTTTCTTGCTCTCTCTCCTTTGTCACGGTTAATACTGTAGCTATTTTTTTAATGTTTTCTTTCACGTTCGTCTGTCATTCGCTTTGGCTTTGTATTCTCCACTACCACAGTGGCACGTTTAGGTCAACTGTTGTAAATAATGTAAGATAAGCGATATTTTTTCCCAAAGCGAAATGACTGGTTTTGTAAACTATGACTAGCACCTTCTTCTCTATCTCTTCCTATTTGACATAGTTGCTTTCAATCTCAGGTAGGCGAATTGCTAGAGCACAATCATAACACAGACTTCAAGTAATACCATTTGCAATAGAAAGACTGTTCCTCCTTCTAGCTCTCAGAGGGTCTATAACTCACTACTAAACAACCGAGCCATATGTGGCAGCCCCTTTGCCTGCTGAGAGTTACAGGATCTGCTAATACTTTTTGTGACCCCTCCATTACTTTACCTTTTGTTATTACAATGGCATTTAAATATAAATTGACTACAACTCCACTCCAGTAACTGAATTCATATACCTATAAGTACTACATACCTTAACCTTTATTGTGGGATTTTTCATAAGCCCCCTTTTAATGGATTTAGAAGGGTCTGCTATTTCAGGTTGCCTAGCAAATACTTGACTTCTGTTTGGTGACCACCATTTGATTACATGTGGCTACATGTACAGAAGTGGTCACAGGAAAGTTTTTCTGCTACACAATAAACTGCCTGCTGGAAACCCAAGAAGATTTGGCACTTCATCAGGTTGAAAATATGCAAGGAAAGGGAGAACACAAGTACTAGGAAAGATAGTAAGTAATGTGTTACCTGTCTACTGTGAAGTATCCTTGAGGGAGAGTTATCAAAAGGGGTGCAAAAGAAAAGTGGAGGTGTTTTCTACAGCAACCAATGAGATTGCTTCTTTTATTTTCACAAAAGCCCCTGAAAAATTAGATATGGCATCTGATTGGTGGGTATGGGCAACTGCACCGGGTTGATTAATCTCCCCGTTGTGTACAGAGATCAGCTTTAAAGCTATGTATACGATAGCCGACAACTACCTCTTCCAACTCCCTCATAAGCATGCATGCCCACGTAGGTAGAGTATGTATGTTTATTGCCATGCGGAGGGGGGGATAAAGCAAACATGTCAGGCAGTGCATGTCTCCCAGGGGGTCAAACGATCAGGCATGTTGACCTCCAACTTGACAGACGACTGGCGAAGCAAGGTTAAGGCATCAGGGAATATTCAAGCTGCTCCCGTACTAATTACATTGTCCATGGATCCCACCAACTTTTATGTTTTGGTAAGCTTAATTATCTTATAGATAAATTATAACTGGTCAAATGAAAGGCCTGTTTTTGGGAGACGGGAAATTTATTAAGATTGGCATTTCAAACTCCAGTTTCATGCAACTGTAGTATGTTGGAGTGAACTTCGTACGCCTCTTGATAAATTTGGGGCAGTCCTAATGACCGAATTGTGCACCTTCTTTGGGCAGACGTAGATTTGCGCTACAATTTGCACGACTTTAGAAACTATAAATATGTCAGAAACTTGCTGACCCCGAACCCTGTAGTTAACCCCGCCCAATTTCTCACCACTTTTTTTACGCCAGAAAAGTGTCGTAAAGCCGAATAAAAAATACAATAAACTCCCCCAATATCTGTGATCTATATTATATCATCGATTTGAAGCCACAGATGATTGGATAGACTGATAAAAATGATAGTATGACATAAATGTTTCATGTAGGCCGCCTTTCGTTTAAAGGGTATTGATTATAGAAATAGTAAATTGAATTAGGTATATGAATGCCAACATCCTTTACTGTCCATGCTGAACAGGCTAAAGAAGCAATTTAAAGCCAGTAAGTGGACAATTGATCATAGCTGAAATATCCCATAGCTGTGTACTTCTTGTCAATTGGTGCACTTTTTCAGTTTACATTATAAGCCATTGTAATTACATAATAAGGTGAACAATGGGGAGTCGGCTATATCTCAAAAAGATAAGTGTATTAAAGCCAAAACAAAGACTGATTCCCATACTTTATGGGTTATTTGTTTGTGAGCCTAATAATAAAACCCTGGTGAAATCCAGAAATGTATTAAAATGTCTTGTGTCGTCTATCAATCTACATATATTTTCTTGTGTTGCAGATTACATTATTCAAGTGTCACTCATTATTTGAAGTGTACCTAGTCTTGTGAACTGTAATGAGTTTATACTGCAGTGTTCGGAGTCGGAAGCAGATGGCTCCATACACTGCATAGCGGCCGTGCTACAGAACTGCAACTTTGCTCCTATTCACTTGGATAGGAGCAGAGCTGCAGCACTGCAGCTCGGCCGCTATTCTGTGACCTGAGTAATCTGCTTCCGTCATGGACGTCCGGTGCTCTGAGGCAGCCGAAGCAGCTGATCTGTCCGGGTGTTGGACCTCCATGATCGTGTTCTGGTGACCTATCCTGTGGATAGGTCATCAGTAGTCCATGTGCGGACAACCCCTTTAAATGTGTGTGGGGGTTTCACCTTTAAGGATCCTCACATATTAGCTGTAATGGAGAGCAGGCTCTCACTCTCTGAGCACCCAGCACATATATGACATGAACATCCTATTAATTTCAATGGGCTCTGTGTAATGTTCAATTCCCCTGCAACACCACCATAGGTGATATGAAGCATTTGCTGCTGGGTGCCCTCTCTGATTCTAGCTAATTGCTGGGTGTCCCAGTAGCGGAACATCCTGTACTCGACTGGGTGACTCTTTTAGCAAAAAGTGATTGTCCAAACTAGACAAACCCCTCTAAGGCCCCATGCACACGAACGTGCTTTTGCGGCCGCAATTCCCCCGAAAATCCACGGGAGAATTGCGGCCCCATTCATTCTTATAGGGCCATGCACACGACCGTGGTTTCCAGGCTCATTGAGAATAATGACCGCGACCATGTGCACAGCCCGCGATTCGTGGGTGGCTCGCGGCTGTCACTCCGTGGCCGGCCGACCCGAAAATCACGGCCGTGCACATGGCTACGGTCGTGTGCATGAGGCCTTGCAGCAGAACAGGAGCGCTACAGTCATGCTGCTCTAAAGGCCCTTTTCAACTGCTGATAAGCGGCCAGTGCAGCGAGTGCCGATCAACGAGACATCATTGATCGGCGCTCGTTTGCTCCTGTGACAAGGGGCTATGGATGGGGATGAGCGGTCGTTACTCTGATCGCTCGTCCCCATCCATTATTATCATGTCGGCAGCGCGTCTCCCTGTTTACACAGAAGATGTGTTGCCGACAATGATATTTCACTTTTTTAAAACGATACGATCAGCAGATAATATAGTGTTTGCGTGTTCATCTGCTGATCGTTCCCCTGTTTACACAGGGCAATTATCGGCAACAAGCGTCATGTGAATGATCATTTGCTGGATAAACGCCCAGTGTAAAGCCCCCTTTACAGAATACTAGAGGCAAACAGAGCAAGCGCTCTCTCAGAATGTCTGTACTCCGCATGCACTACAGACCCTGAGATATCCCCTGGCAATACAGATGTAGCAATCTTTAACACGTTAAAGAGAACCTGTCAGCAGTTTTGTGGTCTCAAAACTGCTGAGAGTGATATTGGGGATTGGGGATTCAATAGCGCGTCGGGGGATTTCAACATAATTTTGCATCAGTTACATGTACAAGAAAATGGGTATGTTAAAATGTTTGACATGGTGACGTGGGAGTAAACTTTTAAGAATTGTAAACTGTTGAAAGTTCCCTTTAAAGAGTGACTACACTTTCATCAAACACTTGACATGTCATAAAGACATCTCAAAAGTTTAGATCGGTGATGCTCCAGGTGCGGAGATCCCCACCATTGCTGAAACTAAGTGCAATGCGCTCGGCTGAGCGCTTTGCACCTTCGTCTGTGATCGGCGCTACCTGTCAAGCTGTAGACTGTTTACATCTCAGCACCCGGACCCCTACTGATCCAAACTTTTGATATGTCACTATGACATGTCAAAAGTTTGCTGACAGTGTAGTTACTTATTAAATACACTGTGGCAAGAAGCTCTTTCATTTGACTTTTTCAATGGCTTTTGTTGTGTGATTTCACGCTGCAGCAAGTGATCAGTCAAGTTCAACTTTGTTACAGCTGTATCTTTAAAACTGACACGACCAATCAGGATAGCTCTGTGATAGGCACAAAACAGCCAGATACCATCCATTTAAACTACCTATATGTGAAGCCATATTGGAAATGTATCTTGTAATGTACTTCCGGTAACTGTTCCTCACGGTTCAGGACCATCGCGCAATTCTGGATTAAAAAGTAATTTGGGAATGTTTCTCCTAAAACATCACATGCATGAATTAAAATGTTCTGCTTTGTATAGGTAGTTGATTATAATTAGCATTGTGCCAATGCTATACTAGTACCAGGAAAATAGGGGTCGGGAGAGGATTCATTCCAATTTTCGGCTTTCATCCTCTCCGTAGTTGTGGCTGTTTTTGTTTTTTGGAAAATACAGACCATTCAGTTATCAAAATAGTCTTAATAATCCATTCCTGAGGCATTTCTGCCTTGGAGCTGTAGATCGAGCCAGGCATTCATTTTAACCTTTTTTGCTGATAAACATATCAAGTGCTTTATTTCTCAATGGCTATCCTGGAATCTTCCTCCCATGGAACAAAATAGTTGTGGTTGGTGTCTGGTCAGATATCTATGTGCCCATAGTAGACCAACGTTAAAGATGGTGATGGGGGGGGGGGGTAAAGGCTATTGCTGGCGAATGCAGACTGGTCTGTCTACCTTTACTTGCGCTAGCCTTCATGTTTATGTCCTGATTGAGTGCATAATTAAATTGGGGTTATTTGGGCACATGAAAGAAAATTATTTTGAGGGCCCACCCATCTATACAGAACTTGTGCACGTCTACTTTTAAATGCATTGTGGTTATTGCACACACAGGTCATCAATGAGGTTTAGTAGGTGGGCACCAAATGGGGTTGTCTTCAGCTGGAGCTTTGGCGTGGATTATTGTGTCAGAGCCTGGGCCCACTAGAGGTTGGCCAGTCTGACCATGTTGGGTATGGACCACTGACTGTGGGGCGAGGATGTAGATTCTTTAGAATTTTGGGATCATTTCTGCCATATGTTATGACCCCTATGTCTGACTTACTTTTACTCTGCAGACTAGCCTAATGTTAAGGAGAAAACATTATTGTTGCTGTTCACCACCAGAACACAGGTAGTATTTTGTTACGCTCCAGCCATTGTCCGTTTTAATGCCATTTTCTTGTGGTGACGTGTAATGGAGATCAGTATTTTTCTGTGGCTGTATTCATCCTTCGATAGCGTAACACGTCTGTGATTCATTACTAGTGTCTGTCTTACATCAGTAGCGTGATTATCCCCCAGGGATTCTATAGTTACTGGAGTAAGCTCTTTCGCATTGATCTGAAGTTGAACGCACACGCCAGTATAAAATGAACACGATGAGGTAATGGCTGTGAGGTCACGTATAAATTATCTTCGGTGAACGTTTTAGAGGGATGTCAGTATTTCAGAACTGGATAGATGAGTTGGCTATGTATAGTCGTCTTATGGCTTATGCTTCTATATGCAACCTGCAAAATCTGAAAAGATGAATTCCTCACATCGGGAATTGTGGCTGTAGACCTATCTAATTTTTGGGGTCCCATTATGTCCTCATTTTGACAGCTTGGCTGTAGTCAAATATAGAGCCATATATCTGCTCTCCTTTAACGTATGCATAATACATTAACCTAATGTGGTGTTCTCAATAGAAACATGGAAATTCACGGTAGACGCTCGCCAGCTGCAGAGCCTGTTGCTTGGTATAGGGCGGATGCAGCTTAGCAAACATAGTGATTGAAGAAAATATTCATTAAGACTCTAATTGATCCCTAAAGTAAAAAAAAAAAAACATCTTCCCAAGATTTTCTTAATCTCTGAAGATCATTACGATTTCAATTTCCTTCAAGATTGCACGTGATCTCAGAGAAGGCAGAAAACAGATAATCTTGAAAATGAATTATTGGGACATTAGTCAGATCAGTTTCCCAATATGATGATGATGATGATGATGATGATGATGATGATAATGCTGTGACAATCTCCTATATACAGACAGAGGGCTTTCAAAGCAAATCAAATTGTTCTTCTTTTTAAGACTTTCATGTTGCTCTAAATAACCATCACAATGCAGCTGGATCGGAGCCTGAAAACACGTTTCCCATCTGAAAGCCGAGGTTAAGAGATGAACACAATCCGGAGTCATGCCAAATTTAGTGTTTACGGTCATTCACATAAAGCATGTGTTCTCGCACATTAAAGGGGTTGCTTTGTATCTGGAGTATTCCCTGTCTTCTTGCTTTGTAAAGACTTTTATCTGGTTTTGGTCAAAGTTGTTGCCATGACTCAGATATTGATGTTCCTTGAAGTGTTATGGATCTGGCAGAGGTTTAGGAAACGATTGCCAAAATCTATTCTTGTTGCAAAAATTTAGCAAAACAGACATGCAAGTGAGAACTGCCATGTTCTTTTCTTTTTTAAGGGGACACAGTATCTATTTGGTGTTCTTTGAACACTTTTGTCATGCACCGCCCCCTGCATGCCCCGCCCTAGGTATAACACAGAGTACACTATGTTCCTAATTATTATGCACATGGCATTTTTGTTTGTTTTTCCTAACCAGTCAGTATTTGTAAGTTTGTGGGGTTGTTTTGTTTTTTATCCTAAACAGGTCTATTACAATGTGGATGTTATTACAAGCGGAAGTACTGATAATGGCAATGGGTTTATTTAAATTTTGAAAAGAACACAAAAAATATGTTGTTCCTAATTATTATAATGCAGTTGTGGAAAACATTCAATGGGACATGATGACATTCATATCAAGCAGAAATCTGTTATTTGCTGCATGCACAGATCATTTTCAATTAAAGTGTAATTAAACGTTTGACAAACTTCTGAGATGTCTTAGTGACATGTTAGAAGTTTTGATTGGTGGGGGTCCGAGCACTGAGACTTCATGTATGTTTGGCCATTTCCGGAAATCAATGTATCTGAGTTCGGGTTCAATAGAAAGTCTATGAGCCCGTACTCTGATACATCGGCTTACCGGAAAAAGCCGAAACAGAAACTAAGCGGCTGAGTGCTCACACGAGAGCTTCTGCCGCTTCGTTTTAGTGATTGGCGGTGGTCTTGGTGCTCGGACCCCCACCAATCAAAACTTCTAACACGTCACTATGACATGTCAGAAGTTTGTCAAATGTTTAGTTACCCTTTAAATAAACACAAGTTAAATCCAAAATATTATATTTACAGATCAAGTTACATGTGATATATGAGCCCTTCTTTGAGATGACTTTAAGAACTCTTTTATCCATTGGACTTGTAAGTCCATGTAAAGTTTCTGCTTGTATTTCCTTTGTGGATGCCAGTATTGCCTCCCAGAGCTGCTGTTTTTGATGTATACTGACGGCCACTCTCATAGATCTTCCTGTTAAGGATGACCCACAGGTTCTCAATAGGATTGAGGTCAGGAGATGATGGGAGCCAAACCATGATTTTTTTTTCTCCTTTTATGCCCATAGCAACCAAGGAGTCAATGGTGTATTTTGCAACATGGGATGGTGCATTGTCTAGTGTGAATATTATTTTATTTCGGAAAGCACGATTCTTCTTTATTAATTCATGGCAGAAAAGGCTCAGTTAGGAACTCCACGTATCGTTCAGAGTTAATTTTGACTCCCTCAGGGATCCTAAAGGGACCTACCATTTTACTTCCCAATATTCCGGACCAAATCTTCACTCTGCCACCTCCTTGCTGACGTCGCAGTCTTGTTGGAACAGGGTGGCCGTTCACCAGCCATCCAGAACTCCATCCATCAGGACTATCCAGTGAAGCACGGCATTCATCGGTGAATAAAACTGTTTGAAAATTAGTCTTCATGTATTTCTGAGCCCACTGCAAGCGCTTCTCTTTGTTAGTTGTGTTTGGTGGTGGCCTAACTACAGGTTTACACACAACTGTCAGCATGTGGAGGATCCTACATCAAGAGGTACGTGACACTCCGGTGACACCAGCAGCTTCAAATACCTGTTTGCTGCTCAACAGTGGCATTTTTACTTCTGCCCTTTTAATGCAATTAATTTGTCTCACAGAAACTTATTGAGCCTTTATCAGATCGTATTCTGTTCACAGTTCAATGATCGCTCTTCAGTTTTCATGAAATATCAATAGTTTTCATGCCTTTTGCAAGACATTAAACTATTTCATGCTTGAGAAAGGTCTTACTTCCTCCCCAAATTGACTTGTAAACAAGGAGACGTGCTGCCGACATGATAGTGATTGTAGTAACGAGTCCTCGTCCCCATACATAGCTCATTGAGAAAGGAGCGCCAATCAACGTGCAGTCTTGTTGATCGACGCTCATTTACACGGCTCTCGTCGGGCCGTCTAAGAGGACCTTAACTTTCCCTTTAATCAAGGTTTACTGGCAATCTAATTAACAAACCTGTTTGAGATTGATGCCAGACAGCTAAAAAAAACATGTTTTTTGAAAAAAATAAAACCTAAATGATCATTTAACTGAAATCCTAATCGAATTTAACTTGCATAATAATTTGGAACATGGTGTATAAGTATTGCCAGAATTTGTTTTACTCTATCTTTGAAGTTTAAATAGATTTAGACAGTGCCCCCCATAGAGCCTCCTGTAGATAGTGCCCCCATAGATCCCCCTGTAGATAGTAGCCCCTGTAGATAGGTCCGTGCTGCCTGGCCCATAAATGATATGGGCAGGGTGGCGTGGGCACCGTAGCAGCTGCGGGCAGGGGGCCCTAAGAGGATGGGGTCCCTGGGTAAATGTCCAGTTTGCGGCCCTACCAATAACAGTAGTTGAACAAAATTCTATAGACATTCCTTTTTTTATAGTTCAGAGTTCAAAATACAAAATGTGCCCGGGACCAGACCGCATTAAAACATAATGAAAAGAAAGGGAAGCAAAATAAAAAGACAGAGGGTTACCTTCAATCAGTGGCGTAACTACCGCTGTAGCAGCCGTAGCGGCTGCTACGGGGCCCTGCGGCATGAGGGGGCCCGTGTCGCCCGCCGGCACGGGCTCCCACAATGGCCGGAGGCTCCGCTAGCTGCCGCTATGGCTACTACAGCGCAACGCCACTGAACATTACGGCAGAGCAGGGAGGTATCTCCCCGCTCTGCCATTAAAGGGGTTGTTCCTACAAAAGACATGTATCCCCTATCCACAGGATAGGGGATACATGTGTGATCGCTGGCAGCGATAGGGAGAACGGGGGACCGAAAATCCCCTGAAGTTCATCATCACAAACCTCGGACTTCCGGGATCTGTGTCGGCAGCTCCGTAGAAATGAATGGAGCGCCGGTCGCGCTTGTGCGCATGCGTTAACAGCACTCCTTTCATTTTTATTGAGCTGCGCAGACTCCGGAAGTCAGAGGTTAGTCATGGAGAACTTTGGGGGACTTTCGGTCCTCCGTTCTCCCTATCGCTGCCAGCGATCACACATGTATCCCCTATCCTGTGGATAGGGGATACATGTCTTTTGTAGGACACACTATAGGTCGGATTTTTTTGGGGGGTTGGGGCTGTATGGTGTTATCTACAGGGGAGTGCTGTATGGCGTTATCTACAGGGGGGCCTGTAAAAAAGGCACGATCTACAAGGGGGGTTGTGTAACACCCAGGGGAGGGGGGGCCCCAGTCAAAAGTTTGCTATGGGGCCCTGTCTTTCCTAGTTACGCCCCTGCCTCCAATCAAGGTGTCGTCTGTTTTGGAAGATTATTAGAAGTAGCAGGAAGGTAAACATCTAGAGGCAATAACCATTAATGATCACCTGTCCAGTATCGTCTCGGACACATTACCCAAAATCGAAAAAGTTTTGGCTCCATGGAAGACACAATTGGGTTTGTAACAATGGATGCATGTGGTGAGCGAAGAAATGAGAGACCATAAAATAAAGAACACCTTTTGATGCGTGTGTGTGTCTGTCTTTTTCCCCACTTGAGACTTTAGTTTTGATACACATACAATCTTGTTAGCACTTCTTCCAGTACTCTACATTGACTCAGCTTGTTTAGGCTGTGTTCACATCATCGTTGCCCTTCCATTGAGGGGTTCCGTCGGGTTAACCACTCAACGCAAAGGCATACTGAAACCTCCGCTTCTGTTTCCCTCACTTTTGATCTCAAAGCAAATCTACCTGCAGAGCACCACTATTTATCCACAATATTGGGCAAGGGTAGTGTATTATATGTGGGCTGCCTGGGTTTGTGTGCCGGGGCTGATTTTTAGTCTCAGTCCGGCCCTGTTATCATGTAACGGCTGTTTTCTATGGTGATTCCATTATCTAGCAGCCGTGAACCTCAAATAAGACCCTCAAAGTCTACCAGGAGTGATAACATTGATCTATAAAACAGCAATTGGATTTTTTTATGGCCGCTTCTTTCAGATAAGTCATCTGGAGTGTCCTGTAGATATAATATTTTATTCATACAGGTAGTAATATATTTTTTTACAGATCAGCTCTAACTATATTTAATATGCACATTACTGCGGTGCCTGCACCATTAAGTATATGGCTTCATGAAGGTGACCAGATATTATTGATTCTTTATAATGTACCCTTGGTCTAGAAATAGTGTTTAAAAGTTAGATGGTTTGTAAACCGCAGTCCTGTCCGGTTATTCTTTACCATCACTCTGGATCTATTGAGTACATGTATTTTCCAGAAGAGAATTCATGTGACTGGAGCTGCACACCCAACATCCTCTGAGCGGTTTCTATCCATGACTTGATGAATCTATTTATGGAAACTCTGGTATTCGCTCATGGAGACGTAAGTGCGTCTTGTGGAAAGTTCCCTTATTGAATTTGCAATGTGGTAGTTAATGCAAGGGAAATGTGAACATTCAGGCCGGCATTTAGCTCTGTTAGCGGACTATGTAAACCAGTCTTCGTAAATTATGAAAATTTTAGGAGACACATAAATATTCAAGGCTGTTAATAGATCTGTCACATAGTTGTATAAACTTCCTTACACTGCTTACTCTTCTAAGAGACAAGAAGTCTGGGATCTAAGCTGAGAGGCGATAATTGTAGAAATTCTCAGAAATACAAGGTCTGTGAGAGTCCTCGCTGAATCTATGCAAGTTATGTAAAGAGAATAGTGGTAACTACAGGTAAGCAGACCATGGGGTACATTAATTGCCCCCTTTTCCTTAAACCTGCACTGTGTCCCCAACTATTGGCCAGTCAACCGGTTCTTTAAAGGACCTATCTGTAGCCACCATCTGGGCCTGTACTTGACTCTCTTTCTACTGGCAATGGCTATAGGGACCCCATTCCAAAGTGAGTTATGGGACCTAATGATTATTACAAGAACAGTAAGTGGTCATCTCTGTTACATGGCTAACAATAGCGGTCTCAATTACGTTAAGTGGTCTTTTGAGGCTTTTTTGGGGAGGGAAGGGGTAGAAGGTTTATATATGGACTGTCAGCTGGGGCAATCTGGCCACTAAAGCTAACAATATTGCTACTCTACCGAGAGCCTTTAATTGCGCTCTTTGTGGTCACCAGCACCGGAGATTTCTTCCTGTATGATCTCTCTTTGGTGCCAATGTTAGGCAACCAAAAGTGAGTCTGTACACCGCTCGGTCTCAAAGCTCGCACCCCCACCGATCAAAAATTCCGACGTCACTTTGACGCGGCAAAAGTTTTTTTAAAAGTTTTTAGTTGCCCTTTAATGTTGAATATTAATAAAGGTGTAGTACATTTTCAGAGCTTATAGTGGGGAGTATGGCCCATTCTGACTTCGTTGTACGCCCTTGGGTAAAGAATGGATGGGAACTTTGACTCTCCATGCTAGGGTTGGGTTTTGTTTTTTTAATGCAAGACTGAATTTATATTTTACTGTTCATATTATTTAAATCATTTGTCATTTGGAAGATTTTTTTTTATGTGAACTTTTCAAACAGACAGAACCAATTTTGTTTTCACTTTATTAGTGGTGTAAAAACTTTTATTATTACATTCTACAAAAGTATTTACATTATTATTAAAAATAAAAAGTCAGCATGGTCTGTCTTCAGCTCTGTACGTATATATACAATGAATTATATGTAGCTTTCGGTACTGATTAAGATAGGACAGTCCAGAAGGTGCACGGGTTTAGAGGAAGACGTAGGGAAACACATTAGGCACTTGCAATGATAACAGATGGTGCTGGCTCTAGCAGTGGCCAAAATGTTTTTTTTGTTCCTTGAAGCTCAGCGACGACATAAGGGAAAACTTAATGTTATTGTTGTTCAGTTTGTTTTGGAATTTTAACAACCAGCTCCATAGGCTCCTTTTGTTTGTTGCTGTATGACTGACGAATCACATCCACTGCCCGCTGGTGTGTCACATTCTGCAGTGTCTCTCCGTCAACCGACACCAGTTCATAGCCAGCCTAGAAATTTAGTAAACTCGTGTTTCAGTGACCAATTATTTGTTATATTTCATTATTTTCATTTAGGCCTTATTCACACGAATGCGTTAAATGTCCGTGTGACGGCCATTGAAACAACGGCCGTCACACGGACCTATATAATTCAATGTGGCCGTTCACACGGACCTATATAATTCAATGTGGCCGTTCACACGGCCATTGTTTCAACGGTCCGTGTGAAAATAGGACATGTCCTATTTTTTCACGCTTCACGCATCCCTCCATAGACTCTAGTCTATGGGGGATGCGTGATATCGCGTCCGGCAGCGCAGAGCACGGATGCACCTCGGACGTGAAAAATGGCCGTCTTTTACGTCCGAGATGCGCAACGCCCTTGTGAATCTAGCCTTATTTTCAATCGTTTTTATTCTTATTCAAAAATACATAAAATCAAAAATAAATAATTCTTCTATTACTGTAATTTTGTTATCCTAGTTTCATCTGCATATGTATATATTGGTCTGCTTTGGGCCAGAGACCCCACTCAGATACTGGAATATTGTTATTTTTTGGGAGAAAAACAAAGATAGGAGTTTTCTGATATCTAGCTGTGTGTATTCTCCTTTCTACAGAAGATCTGATACAGATGTAGCAAGCTCCACTTGACAAACGGTGCACTACTCTATTTGCGTAGGGTGCCACAGCGTGCTACTCTATTTAGCGTACCATTCTAATACATTTACTATTAGAACAGCACGTTATGTGAATCGCGTACTGCGCCAGGGCACCCTATGTAAAATGTTGCGCATTGTTCATCAAGTTGGCACATGCTACATCTATATATCAATTTACTATCCATCCTTTGAATGTATTTTAGATATTTTTACGCTGCTATTTGCTTTACTGCAGTTCACTTTACAGTCACCGAGGTGGGGGATCCATTACGGACTTTGTACAGGGGCATTACTAGATCCACGAAGTACAGTCATTTATTTTGATGTGGGCTTGTGAAATCAGTTTTATCACAGTGGCACCCATTCGCTTAAAGACATTGGGGGGGCGGGGATTTTAAGAAAAGCTTTATGCCGGTATTATGGGGTTAAAAAAAACAAAATTGCAAATTTGCGACTTTTTGCGGCTTTCTTGCGCTCAAGCCACTTTGGAAAGCGGATGGGGCTTGGTTAAAGGGGTGGGGCCACTAACAGACCATCTAATTGACTATAATTATAGTAAATCTTAGTGGAAATCTAAGCCAGCTCGTAGATGCCGTGGATTTTGCTTTGTGGCCCGTGAAGGGCCCCGCATGCGACAAATAAATTAAGAGGTGTGGCTAAAATTGCTGACCGCAACAACTATTGGCGATACAGTGTATGTATTATATCCCCCTCAAGTCAAGCAATTCAAAAACTGTAAAGCAAAGTAATCAAACAGTTACTCAATATTTTCTGTAGGTAGTAATGGCTTACTATATTACCTGGATGAATGCTGGAGAAGTGACTACTGATATTCTGAGCATAAAATGTGCTCTACTTTTATATTTTAACCACTGGGAAGTAAGGAAGTGAAAACCTCTAAATGTTGCGGTCAAATTGTGATTTTTGCCACGATTTTCACAAATGGTTGTCACTTCTTCAGGTCAGAGTAAAAAGCTCACCCAGTTTATGAATTTTAATTTGGTACTAAGGTGTAATCGTAGTCCCAGATCTTAAGACCACACCAAAATAATTTAGGTTTCCTTTGTGAAGCTTACAATTAAAAAAATAAAAGTAGTGAAATGGTAATTGCCGAGTATCAAGATCATATTATTATTACCTGCAGTTCACCACTGACAAAAGCTGCTCCTCCTGGAAAGATCTTCTCTATTTTAACCATTGGTTGAATTTTCGATTCGATGCCCCCAGAAATGCTTATTCCTATAATAAATGTAAATGTATTATAATTATTTATTTAGGACTTGACAGAGGTATATTAAAATTACAATTAACCCTATTTCATACATCACACATCTGATGACTCTTTATTAACCTTTCCAAGTCTGCGATTGAAGATAAACCCAATTTCTTTAAAGCAAACATTTCCCTTAAAAATCATCAGTGTTAAAGGAAACCTGTTCTCATATGTACATTCCCTAAATCGCCGCCATAGCATTATATAAAATTGTAATAGGTTTCTAAAGATGTCACTCTCTGAAATGACCCTTGCAGCATAGAGGAAAAAATAAAGTTATGAAGTAGTGCACGCTACCTGTGAAGAGTCATGGTAGCGGACCTGGTCCTCAAGACTCATACAGTCCTGGCTTGATTGCTGCCCCACAGGCCGGGGTACATCAGCTCTGGCGCATGCGCAGATTAAGTGGAGGTCAGTGCACCCCACTTGCCTGCCTATGTACTGGATGCAGCTGGAGCTGGCTTGTAATGGTCTATCCTGACGTGTGGGTCATCAATTTAAGCCAGGACTGCATGACTCCTGAGAACCGAGACCGCCCCAAAACTCTTCATAGGTAGCGCGCACTGCCGCTACTTTATGACTTTATTTTTTCTTTGATGCTACATGGGATATTTCAGAGAGTGAAATCTATAGAATCCTATTACCACCATGTATAATACTATGGCGGCAGTTTAGGGGCTCTATATTTGATGACAGGTTCCATTCAAGGAACATCCTGCCTTATCTGCAGAAGGAGCGGAGTAGATTGATGTATAGTTTTATAGGAAAAGATTCAGTATAACTTGTCATTTTTTTATTTAAAACCTTGATCCCATTGGCTTTATGGGTCCAGTGGGTGGAGTGACTCAATGATTGACTGCCTTGTCTGTGTGAGGATGCATACAGAGATAGCGGCCAATCACTGAGTAGAACCGCCCCCCGGACTCCTAAGCCAAGCATGAGTAGAGAAAACTACGCTCCTTCTGTTCTATAACATGGATGTTCAACAAGACCGCTCTGCTTTAGGCTTCACCCTTCAATTACATCCTAATGGCAGTTGTGCTGTCAGTCAGTCGGGGGTTTCCAAACGCAAGCATGGTAGCATGTATGAAGTTGGACAGTTAGATTATCATACTCAAATTCTATTGTTCTCCTGAGACATAAATGGTGCGGTTTTTCCAGAGGGGTCTGTCGACCCCCCATTTCCGTCTGTTTGATATTGATAGGTACGTTACCTACAAGACTTGTTAATTTGGGAATTGTAAGTCAATTGTTAGTCAAAGGATTTTTCTGCAAGAAATGTAATATGTATGCCCAAATTTTGTATCTTATTTAAAGGGCAACAGGAAATAATACTCGAGACTATTGTTATGAAATCAGGGCAATAAACATGTAGCTTACCCAACGACTGCTTCATTTTGGAGACCGACACGGTCACAAGCTCATATTCCTCCTTCTTCTCATCACTGAAGCCATTTTGTGACACCAGATCAGTATTTGAAGGATTGGTCACCATCTCCAATTTCATAGGCTTCAGCTTGATGTCAAGATTTGAAGCACTCAGAGAAACACCACCAAAAATCTGAGATAAGATTGGCCTGGATTTCTTGGGTTTGTTAAGCACAGAATAAGCATTGTCTTTTTTTTCTCTAGATCTACTGCGAGTAGTTCTTGATGCCTTTGAGTTCTCACTTGAGTCTTTTTGGTCTTTTCTACTCCTCGTAGGCAAAGACTTATTATCATTGGGCAGAGATGAGGACACTTGGGATAAAGTAGAAGACTTTGTGGGTTCAGTAAGAAGCCAATTTGGTCTTGCAGGCCTAGAGGAAGACTTACTTAAAGTTATGTTTTGGGAATCATATAAATCGACTGGCACATCTTCAAGTGGGATAAAGTTTTTAGAATGTGTCCGTTTTATATTTGTAGTATGTGATATCTGTAGCCTCTCCAATTCCCCTATCAGCATTTTATCATTGCTTATGTCTTCTACTGGCTTAAGTTGGAAGGCTCCTCTGTGATCTGATTTAAAAAAGAAAAAAAAAAAAAAAGAGTAAATATTTTTCTAAAAAGAGCACTAAACCTACAGGTAGGGCTCATTCAGACATGCGTAATCCTCGTCCGTGTGCCGTGCATTGAAATAACTCACAGCACACGGACCCATTCATTTCAATGGGGCTATTCAGATATGCGTGAGTTTTATGCAGTGAGTGTCAATTGCGTGAAACTCACTGCATGTCCTATATTGGTGCGTTTTGCACACCTAGTCGCCCATTGAAGTCTATGGGTGCGTAAAAACCACGGACAGCACACGGTCGACATCCGTGTGTCACGCATCAGTTACATGGAAAAGTAGAGAAATAAATAATAAAAAAGTGCTTGCACGGACGTGAAAAACACATGCCACATGCAAAGCACACTGATGCCAATACGCAACGCACACGGACATGAAATGTTGGAAAAACGCTGCATTTCTTACATGCGCAAATCGTACACGCTCGTCTGAATGTAGCCTGAAGTTGGGTTCCCACAGTGCAGATATGCTGCAGATTTTGGTTGCGTTTTTTTTTTTTTTAGCCAAAACCAGGAACGGCCTGGTTTTGGCTAAAATAAAGGCCTTATAGGTCTCCTCTGCTGGATCCAATAATGGTTTTGGCTAAAAAAAAAAACCGCAAGCAAAGTCTGCAGCAAATCTGCACTGTGGAAAACCAACCTTAAGCTATCAGTTTATAAAGGTGAATCCTCTAGAAAGAGCTGTTAATATATAATGTTTCTGGAGGTAATCAGAACTGGAGATATTAAAGTATTGACCAAATCAGCGGACAAAGTTTATGATTCTGGGAAAACCCCTTTGATTGGATTGTTGACAAGAAGTCCAAAAGAAAATTATCACCTATCCACAGCATATGTCCCAATTTTTTGATCGCTGGGGGTCCCACCGCTGGGACCCCTACCGATCATGAGAGTAAGGAGGAGCTTTAATGGAGCGGCGAATGGCTGTACTTGGCTGTTTCCATCATTCCCATAGACTTTTAATGGAGCAGTAGCGTGTATAGTTGACCGCCGCTCCATTCAATGTCCTCCTCACTGCGGTTGACAAGCGAGGGAAAACTGGGGGTTCGGGACCCCCGTTCTCATGATCGGTGGGCGTCACACCAGTGGGGCCCCCAGCGATCAGATTTTTATCACTTATCCTGTGGATAGGTGATAATTTAGGATTCTGGGAAAACCCCTTTAAATGAACACTAATGTCTGCATTTTCCAGCCTGAACAGGCCAGTACTAGCGGGCAGTAGATTGTACATTTGCTGTGTGGTTGAATGCAGAGACTAGACTTTAGGACTTTTAGTACCTCTTTATACTGTATTCATATACAGTAGATTTAACATATCATTTACATATTATGTAAATAATTTAAAGGAACACTAAAATGTTTTGATAAAGGTAAATAGGAGATCAACTTGCCCGCAGCGTTTGTCAGAATTTGCATGTTCCTGAAACAGTCCTATAGAAATGTTGTAGAAAACATGGGTTCATTTCATGTTAATTTCCATTTTACAACTTCGGGGTGGGGCTTAGAATTGTATTGTAACATGAATCCTATTGCAGACAGAGCAGTGGGGAAGGCTCCTTCTGCAGCAGGTTGTCTTAGAGCCAGTCAAGGTTTGTGAGAACGAGGAGGGTAAAAATGGCTGATCTCATGGGATACATTAATTATATATATATTTCTCAGCTTTGAGAGAAGAAGATTAAAGGAGTTGTTCAGGATTAGAAAAAGATTACTGCTTTTTCTCCAGAAACAGTGCCACACCTGTCCACAGGTTGTGAGTGGTATTGCAGCTCCACGGTATTCACTTCAATGGAGCTGAGCTGCATTACCAAACATAACACATGGATAGGTGTTGAACTGTTTCTTGAAGAAAGCAGCCATGTCTTTTTTTTTTTTCTTCTAATCCTAGACCATCCCTGCAATGAAATGCTGAAATGTTTTTTTTTTCTGTTTATGTATTTTCTATGTTTAGTGTTCCTTTAAGAATTGCAGTCACATTCAGTGAAACATTTAACTCATTACTAACCAGGAACTGGTGTGACAAGATGTTTCTTGGGAAGTGTGCTGGACATGGCCGGCCAGAGTGCAGGAGAAGTCACTAGAATACACAACATAAAATAAATGAAAACATTGGAATTAGAGAAAAGTCTTATTTAAAGGGGTTTTCCCATACCTCCCAACATTCAAGTATCACAAAGAGGAACAATTATTTTTTATTTTAATCCACGCGTCTAATCTCACCCAATCCCCGCCCATACACACCCGATTAAGCCCACACAGCATCATACTCCCTTAGGGTATGTTCACACGGCGTCCGTAACGGCTGAAATTACGGGGCTGTTTTCAGGAGAAAACAGCCCCGTCATTTCAGCCGCAACGGCATGTGCAGGCGCTTGAACGCCGCGTCCATTACGGACGTAACTGGAGCTGGTTTTCCATGGAGTCCATGGAAAACGGCTCCATTTACGTCTGAAGAAATGACATGACACTGTATCAGGTCATGTCACGGGTCGAAAGTTGCCATTTTTTTACTGGTTGTTTGACCAATAAAAGAACATATTGATTGAAATTTGTGAGACGTGTGCTGCTGTTCAACCACGCTTTTTCTGATATCCACAGGATCTGTCATAAATGTCATATAGATGCGGGTCGCACCTATCTCTAGAGCGGGGCCCCTAAACCCTCTGTGTGTGTCGGCTGATTTCCGACCATGAAGGTGAAAACAGCGTAGCTCTCTGGAGCTATGCTGATTTCGTAAGCCCCATAGAACTGAATGGTAGTTATGGAAACAGCGTAGCTCGCATGCTTCGCTGCTTCCATAACTGCTATTCACTACTATGGGAGTTACGGAAACAGCGTAGCTCAGCGAGCTATGCTGTTTTCGTAACTCCCGATCATAAAGTCAGGAAGTGGCCGGGAGTCAGAATAGCAGACAAAGCTAGAACAGGGTTTAGGTGGCCCCGTTCCAGAGATAGATGCGGGTCCCAGAGGTGGGACCCGCATCTATCTGACATTTATGACATATCCTGTGGATATGTCATAAACGTCCCTTGTGGGAAAACTCCAAATCTTCTGGAAAAACATTGTGACATTGTGGTGCATCAGCATTTTAGAGTAATAACTCTATCTATATCCAATTATCATGACACCGACAGTAAATACTCAAAACGCAAAGTACCATCTCACTAAGAAGGTACGCTGCCCAGTGACAGCTGTGTGAAAGCCACAGTGGGAAGTCCTGAGTGTTCCAGTACCACCTCTGCCTCAATGAGAAGCATTAGTTCTGGAATGTCTTGTGGGTGTTCTTCATTCCTATCCATTCACACTGTAAGTGTGTCTGATCAGGTATTTATTAAGGACAAAAATACTGTACTAATTGGTATTGCCAGGTGCAGTGTATGGGAGTACACCCAGGAATAACCATAGTCTGGCCTAGAGAAGGAGTTTTCTTTTAGATATTTATTACTTTGGAATTGACTATTAGCTACTTTTTATTACTAGACTCTTGTCTGACCTCAGTATTATTTTCCCTGCATAATTACTACCCAAATCAACTGCATGGTGCATTTTTTTTTTCTAGTCAACTGTCTCTCTGCTTATAGTGGCCACACACCTTCGATAGCTGAAAGGCGAATGCTTGTTCGGCCGACATCTATTCTTCCCAACCCCACCATACACATGCATGCTGGTGGCTTGTCTCCCCGGAGAACAAAGGATCAGGCATGTTGAGTCTGGACACCCACATACATATTAGACGGTCGGCTGGTCTCTCCAAAATTGGCGGGTACGTTTGTTGTTCACCTAATGTGTACGAGCATCTTAAATGAAGCCTTTCACTAGGTTTGCACTCACGTAACCACCATCATGTTCTCATGCAGCTAGGGTTTATTCTTTAGATTGCATTTAGAGACTGTTTGAAAACCGAATTGTAAGGGGTCCATGAGAGTTAGGGTAAGTCCAAACGGAGCAGTACGGACACGGTCGTTACGCATTAGCCTGTTAATGGCCGCAGGTTATCGTGGGTAAAACGGCCCTTTACCTGCAAAATCGAGCGGTTATTAAACATTTGAAAACTTTTTGTTTTATTTTTTTAATAAAAATGTGTATCAGTGTGTGTATACCTGTAATCGATCACATCTATGTTATGAATTTAGATGTGATTGGTAACAGCTCAATTCTGCGTGTCAGATACACGCAGGACCCGCTGATACTGAACCCGTCAGTGCCACTGACCTGACGCATTCAGGCCTCAGCACACGATACAGCTGCTCTGTATACAGGATACTATGCAGCTGTATCTCAAAAAGTAAAGATAATTTTGAATACAAAGTAATTAGAAAGTTGCAACTGACACACACACATATATATATATATATATATATATATATACACATACATACATATATATATACACACACCTACATATGTGTATATATATATATATATATACACACATACATACATACATATGTATATATATATATATATATATATATATATATATATATATATATATATACATACACACACACACACACACACACACACACACATATTATGCGTATCTTTTTCAAAGGTGTACATAGCCTATAACACATGGCTAGTTGACAGGCGTGCCAAACATGTTGTTGGTGCAGTTGTTGGCCGCGTCACGACCGTGTAAGTGCTGCTCCGTTCGGACTTACCCCTAAAGGGAACCTATCAGTAGGTTTGGAGATACTAAACCACCACCATTTAGTTATACAGCTGGGGTACAGTAAAGCAAAATGTAATGTCCTGTGCGCCATGTGCACACGCTCGATGCCTCTGGACTCCCTACCCAGGCTCCTATCGGTAAGTTGTAATTTACTTTACTAACTATTCCCGAAACATCGACTTGTAACGTAGGCATTTTCTATAAAACTGGCCCATGTCACCACCATTGTTATGCTGAAGGCACCCAGGTGTCTACTACTCCCAACCTGGAAAATTTCCCTTCCACCTTACCTTTTACTGATTATTGCGTTTATGCAGCAATAAAGATTATTGCAGTCGGCAGCACATCCCCCTGTGTAAACACGGAGATGTGCTGCCGACATGATGGAAATGCATGCGGACGAGCGATCGTAGTAACAACCACTCTTCTCTAATACATAATCAATCATTGCTCCTTGTGAAAGGAGCGGTTAATTTTCACGGCCCATATGTAAAAGGACCTTAAGAACATATGAAAATCATGATAACTAAAAGTCTGGAATATAAGTTAAAAGGGAATTAAGATTGTAACCCGAGATCAGTACAAGGTTCTGTCTAATGATCCCCTGTTCATACCTGAAACTATAACAAGGGAGCATTCTCTACATCTACAGTAAAGACGGTTTCTACAGCAACATAGAAGGGGATTCTTTACTGTAAGAGCAGTGAGACTATGGAATTCTCTGCCAGAGCGGCCTGGATGCTTTTCTTAAATGTAAAAATACGGCAATTTATGGTTACTAGATTACTGGAGATAGGTCATTGATCCTGGAATTTTTTTCTGCTGCAATGAGTAAAATTATTTTCTGCCTCATGGAGGTTGTTTTGCCCTTCACTGGATTAACATTGCATAATAATAATTGGTTGATAATGGGTTGAACTAACTTAACTTATGTCTATGAGTGATGTCAGTGAGTTGCATATAAATTATATTTATGTCAAAATATACTGCCAGGATGGCCTTGACCTGGTATAAGAATCAGTCCTATAGAGACCACTGGCATGAGTTCTCCAGGGGTGAGAAAAAAAAAAAGACCAATAGTCGGCCTGCCCATCAAGAGTATTTTTTCTCCAAAAATGACGGCAGAATGAAGGGCCATCATGGGTATGGACAGTCTGGGGGTGACCCTTGAGGGTAATGATTTTTAATTATGGAATGTAGGTTGCATGAAACATGGTCATTGGTGTCAATGCTAAGAACCTTTACAAAAGGAAGACAAACCGCTGCTATTTCTTACTATGAACTTAGAAAGTGGCTGAGCCAAAGCAACACGTGACTGAGGGTGGGATTCCAACCAAGGTCGACTACGAACCTTGCAGTTTTGTAATTAGAAACATTGACCTCCCCACCACCTCCGCTCTCGACAGCTGGAGACTATATTGAGTGTGTGCGAAAGGAAGATCTTTCCAGGCAAGGAAAAGCGCTGGACAGGGGAAAGTTCAGAGCTTCTTATTGCTCTAAGTGGGATCCACAGCTATGAGTGAAAATATCAAAAAAAGTCCAGAAAAGGCTCAAAATTTAAAATCGGTCACCAATATGTTTTCTGTGCGTTTGAACAAATCATTTTCAAATGTTATAATATGTGGGATAAAGTGCCCCCTACTGTAAATTGAGAATATTAGCAGTCACCGAGAAGTATAGTGACCACATTAATGCAGGAGGCCACAGACTGAGGCCATATATACAGGTCACAGAACTCTGAGATGACTCCTAATATTCTTAATTATTGATAGTAGTGTTTACATTATTCCGTATAACACACCTCAGCTGCTGCAGAACCTCTTTTAGTAGAGAATGGGGAGCTTCCTGTCCATCGTTTATTGATATATCCGAAACACTCTCATTCTTTTTCTAAAGAATGTCTATAGCAGATGCATTTTTATGTTTTGCAGCAGCTGGGCCTCTGGACTGTATAAGGCTCTATTCACATTAGTGTTATGGTTTCTGTTTTGATGTCAAGAGCAGCACTGCAGACTATTATATTCTTGCTGCCATAATCACTGAAACCCTATCAGAAAGGAGAAAAATTCCAGAGCAAACAGAGCTGGATACAAACAGCAGCTGCTGAAGCGCCTCTTCTTGAAGAAAAAGGAAGCACAAAAAAAGTACTTCTTACAAACAGACTGATCACCCTGATTCCCTCTAAGCTGTGCGCTCTAGAAATTATAGAGTTAAAAGTACAGAGCCATGAGGAGTGGCCGCCGGATGTCCGAAAACCACGCCGGCATGCGATTTTACCACAAATAGGTGCAGTTTTAAAATAGATTGTTATTGGCCACACAA
Organism: Rhinoderma darwinii; assembly: GCF_050947455.1. Classification (NCBI taxonomy): domain Eukaryota; kingdom Metazoa; phylum Chordata; class Amphibia; order Anura; family Rhinodermatidae; genus Rhinoderma; species Rhinoderma darwinii. The sequence goes on along the minus strand of NC_134697.1, from coordinate 34,646,235 downwards.
TTTTGAAGCTAAACAGCAGTTTTACCAGCAACACTGTGCAGCCATTAACAATCAATTTAAAAACGGATAGGAACTCCATTCCTACGGGGCTCCCAGGAATGGCAGGGTAAACGTCCGGTGTGTTCGGCTGCAGTCTTGACGAATGAGACCCCCCGCAGCGGCGCCCTACCTTGGTCAGCAGAGCGTCAGTGCGGTGGGTGCCGTCCGGAACTGCAAGGCGGCAGGGGCGAGATATTCTCGCTGGATTGTGCCCAGCCGGTCAGACCACGGACTGATAGTCGGCATCCCAGCAGGCAGTACTGGGACGGCGATGCAGGAGAGACCCTCAGGTGTGAGACGCTGGAGGTTGTTCTCAGGTTCCCACAGATGGGGAGAGCAGGTGAGCGCCAAATCACGCAACACCGCCCGGATAGAGCCAATATTCTATAATAGAATAATTCTCTTTTTTAATTCAGTTACTCACTATTTCGACATGAATTACACATTAATTTGTGCCTCAGACTTTTTGATTGGCCGCTCAGACTGTTTTGACCCTATTTATTGGGCAGTGTAATGGCAGTCCCCCACCCCTGGCGAAACGCGCATCGGGTGCTAACTAGTTTTAAAGGGAATGTGTCGGTAGAATTTTTTTTTTTTTTAGTTAAACAGTTATTATATACATGATTAGACATTGTTATAATTTTTTTAATTTTTTCACAAGTCAGGAAATATTATAAATTAGATTCTAATTTATAACATTTCCCTGTGCTGGTCACTAGAGGGAGCAATTCCCAAAATTGCAGCATTGGCATGTGGTAAAGCAACCACATTGCTTTATGCTGCAAAATTTGAGAAGACACACTCGCTCTAGCGTCCTCAAACAATCCCCCCTCCTTTATCCTGACTAGTGCCAGGAGAAAGGAGGGGATTGAATGTTCAAACCTCCTACACGATGTGCCGCCATTTTTTGAGCGAATACACAGTGTAGTAGGCTTACATACAGTGGTAATCACACACTAAAACACAAACATACACAGACATAACTTACATGCCGCTGCCGCCGCCGCTGCTCCCTCCGGTCCGTCCGCTCGCTTCTGAACACATGTCCGGAAGCCGCGACCGGAAGTAGTAATCTTACTGTCCGGCCGCGGCTTCCAATCCACAAGAAAATGGCGCCGGATGTCGCTCGGCCGAAGACCTTCCATTTGGACTGTGTGGGAGCAGCGCAAGCACCGTTCCCACACAGACGGCGTACAGCATAGTGAATGGAACGGCTCCCGTTCCCATTCTCTATGGGGATGTATGTGCCGTATTCCATTGCCGTATTCCATCTCTGTATGTGTCGTTAATCAGAGATGAAAAAAAAATGGCAGCCCCCACAGTGAAATAAAAGTTAGAAGAAAAAAAAAAAGTTAAACACAAACACACAAATAAATAAAATAAATTTTAATAAAACACTAAAATCAACTTGATATAAAAAAAATTTTTTTCGCGACACCTGTCCTTTAAATATTTCAATGTGCAACACAATGGCCTCTAGCTACATAGTACATTATTAGTCTGTATGTAGCTAATTTCATTGCTACAAGCGTACAGGCTCAGTAGTCCTGTACGTGTACCAGCGAGGTCTCGCGAGACTCAGTGCAACCTCGCGTGGCTCTATCCGGGCGGTGTTGCGTGATTTGGCGATCACCTCCTTTCTCCGTCTGTGGGAACCTGAGAACAACCTCCAGCGTCCCACCACACCGGAGGGTCTCTCCTGCATCTCCGTCCCAGTACTGCCTGCTGGGACGCCGCTGCAGCCGACTATCCGTCCGTGGTCTGACCGGCCAGACACAATCCAGCGAGAATATCTCGCCCCTGCCGCGTTGCAGTTCCGGATGGGAACCACCGCACTGCCGCTCTGCTGACCAAGGCAGGGCACCGCTGCGGGGGTCTCATTCGTCAAGACTGCAGCCGAACACTCCGGACGATTGTACTGCCTCAGCTCTCCCTCGCTAGGGCGCCGCTGCAATATCTCTCTGTCCGGAGAGGTCGGGCATTAGCTCCACACATCCCCCACATTGCTGCTCTGCTTTAACCTGCGGGCACCGCTGTGGGAGATTGCATCTGGACCATTTCAGACAGCGCTGCAAGTCAATTGTACGGTAGCACAAGAACTAGGTGCTTATCTCATTGTGGTTTTAGTGTCAGTGACACACACATGTCACACTGTTTATTTGGCCTACAGGGTATGTGAGTTTGGGGGTCACTCACACATACTCATTTGCACTCATTGGAACTTTTACTACATATTGTCTATTTTAACCAAATTAATAAAAGTTATATATTACTAGACCACATACTTTCCCCTTCCACAATTATACATACTTACCTAGGTGGTGCACACACATGCGGTCTATCGTTCACATATTTTATGTGTGATTGGTTACCTTCTATTCATTACTTCTAGTATTTTTATTCCTAACGGCTATGTTCAGATAGGGCGGATACGCTGTGTAAAAGCAAACAGCGTATCCGCCCAGGTCACCGCAGGGAATTCCGGACGAAAAACTGCAACACATTGTGGTGCAGTTTTTCAGCCGAAATGTCATTCAAGTGTCAAGTTTCATACTTACCCGTAGCCACGGCGACTCGTCCCTCTGCCATCATGCAGTCCGGCCTCCTCAGATGACGTTTCATCCCATGTGACCGCTGCAGCCTGTGATTAGCTGAAGCGGTCACATGACAAGAAACGTCATCCCAGGAGGCTGGACTGGACGAAGAAGCACAGAATTCTGGATAAGAATGAGATTTTTTTCAGAGTTGCGATTTTTGCTGCAAAATCGCAGCTTTTCCGCTGCAAAAATCACAACAACTGCTGTTTGTTGCAGGTCTTAAAGGACGAGTGTAGCGAAAAAAAATTTTTTTATATCAATTTGCTTTTAGTGTTTTATTAAAAACATTTTTTATTTATTTGTGTGTTTGTGTTTTCCTTTTTTTTATTTTTTAACTTTTTCTTGTCTATGGGGGCTGCCATTTTTTTTTCCATCTCTGTATGTGTCGATTAACGACACATACAGACATAGAATACGGCACATACAGCCCCATAGTGAATGCGAACGGGACCCGTTCTATCCACTATGCTGTACGCCGTCTGTGTGGGAACAGCGCATGCGCCGCTCCCACACAGTCCAAATGGAAGGTCTTCGGCCGAGCGACGTCCGGCGCCATTTTCTTGTGGACTGGAAGCCGCGGCCTGACAGTAAGATTACTACTTCCGGTCGCGGCTTCTGGACTTGTGCACTTGGAGCGGAGGGAGCAGACGGAGCGGACGGACCGGAGGGAGCGGCGGCGGCAGGAGCAGGTAAGTTATTTCTGTGTATGTACGTGTTTTAGTGTGTGATTACTACTGTATCTAATCCTCCTGCACTGTGCATTCGCTCAAAAAATTGCCACACACAGTGTAGGAGGTTTGACCGTTCAATCCCCTCGTTTCTCCCGGCACTAGCCAGGATAAAGGAGGGGGGATTCTGTGAGCTCACTAGAGCGAGTGTGTATTCTCAAATTTTAACTAAAAAAAAAAAATTTTCTAACGACACATTACCTTTAACTCCCCATTGAATTAAATAGGGAAAACCCACAACAAAAAAAAGCAGTGATTACGCAAATACAATTGACATGCTGCAGATTAAAAAAAATGCCCCGCAGGTCAATTTCTTAGCGTTTTTTTCGCTTAGCATTAATGCAGCAGCTAAAGTGTGTGTATTACACAGCCAGACACGGACTCCACTCCAAAGCGCTGCTAACCATGATACCTACAGTAATAACCGCCACCATGACAACTAAAAGGTGCCATGCACAGTGCCAACATATTGTTTGGTCTCTTCCAATCTGTAGAAAAAGTTGCAAAGTTCATTTAAAAAGAATGTTTTTTTCTGTCTGGGAGAGCAGTGATAATGTCAAGTATCATTTCCCAAATTATCACACACTGGTAAAATAAATGGATTATTGTGACACATCCTAATGTTTCTTTATGGGAAAAAAAAAGTAATGAGCGACCTTGCAACCAAAAATCTGACCAAGTGTTGCCGTATAGCTCTAGACTAATATTTTCAAGCACTGATGCCCTCTGGTGGACACACATAGTAATACAGGTACAACAAGGGCATAGGACATGAGTAATGCATTGCATGAGATGAGATACAAGGATACGGATAGTGGCAATAAAATAATTTCCCTTAGGCCGGATTTGCACGAGCGTGTGCGTTTTGCACGTGCAAAAACCGCGGCTTTTGCGCGCGCAAAAGGCACTTGACAGCTCCGTGTGTCAGCCCCGTATGATGCGCGGCTGCGTGCTTTTCGCGCAGCCGCCATCATTATGACACTCCGTTTGGATGTTTGTAAGCAGAAAAGCACGTGGTGCTTTGCTGTTTTCATTCATCCTTTTCACAGCTGTTGCGCGAATCCTTTTCACAGCTGTTGCTTCCGTGTGGCATGGGTGATTTTCACGCACCCATTGACTTCAATGGGTGCGTGATGCGCGAAAAACGCCCAAAGAACGGACATGTCGTGACTTTTTCGCAGCGGACTCACAAAATCACGCAACTGTCTGCACTGCCCAATAGACTAATATAGGTCCGTGCGACGCGCGTGAAAATCACGCGCGTTGCACGGACGTATATCCCGTTCATCTGAATAAGCCCTTACAGAAAGTCTCCAACAGGTAACTTTTCTTATAAATAAACACATAGTAGAAATCAATTGTCCTCTATCTACCCTGTGCGCTGTCCCATATTGAATGTTATAGCGTGCACTTCAGTTACTTGTGTGGATTAGAAAATGTCTTCATTATTTAGAATAATATTTCAAAGATTTATAAAATATTAATCTACCTGATCTGCTCTTGAGGGCATCATAAGCTTCCATCTCCAGGGAGATAACCATGCTGTCGAAGCGTCCAAGATCCGTGAGTGCAATCAAACCTCTGCAGTGTATAAAATGGAATACAAGAAATGTGTCAATATACAGCACTCGCGTAGAGAACCCTAAAGGGTCAGTTGCCAAATCATAAATGACAGGTATTCTTTGCCATAGTGCTGAATCTGGATTTTATCACAGAATGTTATTACAGACGGAGGCTAGGTGAACTCTTGGAACCATTAAAGGTTTTTTTCCAGGACTAAAACATTTATGGTCTGTTCTTATGATATGCCATGATCAATATGTGATATGTGGCTGTCTGACCCATGGGACCCCCACTGTTCATCAGCGAGTGTCTCAGTCCTTTAAATATTTATACAGACACAGTGCTTGTCCTTACGTGTGGCTGTATCGGGTACTGCAGCTCCGCCCCATTCACTCATGATTGGCAGGGGTCCCAGGGATAGGACCCCCACCAATCAAACATCGAAGGCCTATCCTGCGGACAGTGACTGAGGAAAAACTTTTGTTTTTAATTCTTTGTCCCATCACGACTCCTGACCTGCTGGAGGTATCAACCTTTTATTTACAGGAGCATTGAAGGAATAGTTTTTCTTTTCATGGTTTGCACAGCAGAGAACTCGGTTATCCTACCTGATATCTCGTAAAAGAAGTAGCTTCTCGGGACGGTCTAGAATTGCCAGCAATGGTCTAACGAGATCTTCAATCCCTCCTTCCTGTATATACTATAAGAAAATTTCATGTTATGTTGATGGTTTTTATGGGGTCACATAACTAGTACAACTTCGGTTTAGCGTAAAGGGATTGTCCTAATAGGGCATATGGACATCATAAAGGAGGGTCCCATGATCAGGACCCCCCTTTATTAGCCAGAGCGGTGACCAATCACATGAAGCAAATGTTATTTTGTCAAAATTTATAAAAAAAAGAAAATAGGGTATATTTGCATGACACTTTTTTTTGCCACAAATATGAAACCACGGGCAGAAAAAAAAAAAAAGGATGTTCTCATGTAAATCTACCCTTACTCAAGTCAGTATCCCCCGATCTACGCTTTCAACTTTTAGGGACGAGCTGTTCAGGCAGTTTGTGCATGTGCTTAATGAATCCAGTAGGCTTCCTTGCCGTTGTCTTTGACTCTCCGCTGCCTGCCATGCCAATCCCACCCATGACCTAGTCCTCACTGCCGACGTTCCTAGGGCTGGGTGGGCCGGGCAAAGTAGGAGATATTCTGGAAAACAGCAGCACAGCCACAAAAAATTCTTCAGTGTGAAAGAACAACTCCCCAAAAATGGGTGGTGCACGCAGTAAAGAATCCCAGGTCCAAGGGAGACAATCAATATGCAATCGAAGAAAGGAACTGCAGCACTCAAGATAATCCAAACTAGTGTATTTGATTTATCCACCAAGCATAAAAACACTTGCAACGTTTCAACCCATGAATGGGTCTTTAACATCGTACAACACAATTACATTTTGAAACTCAAAAAATAAATAAAGTACATTTGTGTAGTTTGATATTTGATAACGTGTTTTCCCCCTTTTTCTTGTGTATTTTATTTCGATTTACTTTAGGCTTTTATATATTTGCACTGTATAATATTACTTAAAAGGTATAATGCAAGATTTTCTATTTTTTCTGATGTTTTTACTCCTAGAAATATTTAAATAATATTTAAATAAAAAAAGCACGGCGCCTACATGGTGCAGATCAATTAGGTCTGGGTGAAATGTCAGTAGTAAATTATGCTCACCCAGGTAGTGCTTGGATAGGGTAATCTAAAAAATACACAAATGCTGCTGCCAGGATTCACACCGGTAAACCATACGGTCACCGCTTGTTAGGATGTAGAAGGGTAATTGGATAAGGGAGGGTCCTGCAAGGCGCTGCTTCGTGGCTGCTTGTGAAATAATGGCAGTGATAGACGAAATGATAAATATATGTTTATTGTAAAACAATGATGGCTACGCGTTTCAGCGCTGTACTAGCGGCCTGAGAAAGACGCTAGTACAGCGTTGAAACGCGTAGCCATCATTGTTTTACAATAAACATATATTTATCATTTCGTCTATCACTGCCAATATTTCACAAGCAGGCACGCAGCAGCGCGTTGCAGGATCCTTCCTTTTCCAATTACCCTTCTACATCCTATCTCCTACATAATCTGATCGGCGCTGTAATGTAGATAACAGCAGTGGTTTTTATTTTGAAAAACGGTCATTTTTGAGCAAGTTATGAGCAATTTTAGATTTATGCTAATTAGTTTCTTAATAGACAACTGGGCGTGTTTTTAATGTTTACCAACTGGGCGTTGTACAGAGGAGTGTATGAAGCTGACCAATCAGTGACCAATCAGTGTCATACACTTCTCATTGTTCCAGCCCATTGTTACAGCGTGATTATGCAGTGAAAAAAGCTGGGCCAGAACAATGAGAAGTGTATGACGCTGATTGGTCACTGATTGGTCAGCCTCATACACTTCTCTGTACAACGCCCAGTTGGTAAAAAGTAAACACACGCCCAGTTGTCTATTAAGAAACTAATTAGCATAAATCTCATTGTTTATAACTTTGTTTTTAAAAATTAAAACCACTGCTGTTATCTACATCTTGAACCCATGTAGACGTGAAACGATCATGCACTTACCCTTCTACAATGACGCAACACTGCAGCTACTTCGTCCTCATTGAGTAGTTTTCTGGCCATGTCTTCGGTAACTGCCAATCGATCCTCCATAGACATATCTCCATTGTAGAGTGCATTCAGATCCCGCTGTGCACCAAAGAAAAATGGACGAGTTCGCTCTTTACCTAGGACAAAGTAGATGGATTTCACATTTTTTAATTCTAAAACTATAGCCAGTTGCAGAAGACTTGAAGAAAAGCAACAAACCTCATCAACACTGGCATGTAAACTGAACTTTAAAGCGAATCTGCACTTTTTATCATCATGTCAATTTAGCTTCTAAATTCTGTGCTGATTAATTCCTTAACATATCTTTATAGCGGTCGGGTCTTCCCCTGCTAAAACCTAAATTGAAAAGTTAATGTGCTGCCTGCAGCCACCACTAGAGGGCGCTCAGGAGGTAACTGCATACTATGATATTATTGAGTGCAATTTATAACAGTATCGAGTAAGCACCACAGCTCCCTCTAGTGGCGGCTTCAGGAAGCCAGCATGTTATCTTTTCAATCTCTGTCTACGCAGGGGATTTGGAGCTCTGTATCAGAAAAACAAAAGCTCTGACCACTATAAATATATATTAGCAAATTCATCAACTCAGAATTTGAAACCTATTTAGACTTTTTAAAAGCAAAATGGTGTTCCAGGGTGAACGTTCACTTTAAAGTGCATCCAATATCTGAGGCAGCCATGTTGTGAAATGATTTAGTACTCATAAAAACGCATCTTATAAATTCTTTGGGATCCACCCGCAAAACGCGTCTCCAGGATGTGTTGGTGACACTTTACAGTAAAGCCTTAGAGGAACACTTCAGGCAGAACTGATAAACTGTGTTATACCTGGTGAAGGCATAACAAAGAAAATATCTATGTTGTTCTTGGCTGTATCAGTTTGGCACAGACTTTTCCTTTAACACTTTTTTCCTCCTTAGTCACACTTCATCACAAAACATTATGGAAATATGATATAAAGTAATATTTTCCTAATCCAGCAAGTAATAGTTCAGGACAGCGGCAGGAACTTATTTTTGACACGGAACCGCCTTGATAGTCGGGAATCTCTTGGTCTGGGGCCCAGTAGGCACGGGGCCGACTCCTATGTTGAAAGAATACAAGTGCTCCCATCTGTCCCTTTGATGACTTGGAAGGGATTGCGCTAGTGGATTTCCATCCATGACTCACCATTACTAGCGGAAGAGCAGACCGTGGAGGGATATTCTGGAGAGCCACTAAGGAAGTGCTCTACGACTAGCACCCCGCTTTCATCAAATAAGCTAGTAGAAAGATTGGGGTCCATACACTGTTCTGAAAAGGGGCCACATCTGGTGGTAGTAGCATGTTCTATAATAATATCTTATTTTGGACTACACGCTAATATCTCATTCAGATAGGTGTATAATGTACCCGGTCAGTATTTCAGATGTAACAACCGAACAACTTATATTTCTACTGAATCTGATATTTCGGGGACCTTCTGTTGCTGGATTAAAATATATTTACTATATACATTTATAGAACAGGTTTCCAATTTGAGGAAGGTATAAGAATACATTAAAGCATGCTAGTAACTGCCCCAACACTTACAAAGATGCATCACCATAAAGAAAGATAATTTTCGTTGAATGAATAGATTGAAATATTTGTTTATTGATTAGTACTTTTTGGAATAATGCTCTAATTTTTGGCAGGAAAAACATTACGACTGACTTACTTTTTGGGGATTTTGCCACAAGGGGGCACTATGTTTTTATAACGTTACATTTTTACATGAAATGTGTTGGCTAACAGAGCATAGTCTATTAATAATAATAATAATAATAATAATAATAAAATAATACACTTTTGATACTCAGTACCAAATAATATTAATACTTAGTAAGAAGTAAAAATGAGAGATGAGCAATTGTTGATTCGTTACTTTGCTGACCCATAGAATACAGTGGAAGAATTGATAAGTTTGCCAAAAAGCTAATTCTTACATTTTAGTAAACACATGAAAATAATGAATATTCTTCTCCAGTTTTAGAACGTAGATAATAAATAAGGTATATGCATCTTTATACGATTGTTGCATGTACATCACAAATGACACACATTACATTACTGATTTACCCTTCTTCAGGCTTCTGATCATAAATTTCTGAACAATATTAACTAGAAAAATAGAAACAATATTACATATTGTAGAAAAAACACTAACTGGAATCCATTAGTAACAATGACAATTTATATACGGAATTCATATATTTAGAAAATAGAATTTACCCAGTATATACAGAGATTGCATGAAAGCGCCACCTCTCATGAAGACATCCACTTTTAAATCGAAGCCGACCTAGTGAGCAACTGATCTCTGCGGGCCGAGCTTCAAAAATCCTGGGTCAGCTGGCTATACTTTCAAATGAATGACCAACCATGTAATACATGAACATTTGATAATATAGGTAGTCCCGAGCAACTCAATCCAGTTAATATTGGTGATGAATGACCCATCTATAGCTGGAACTATTCAACTAATGCCATAGTATAGCCCTGGACTTATCCGAAAGTGGTTTTCCTGGATATGACATTGATGGACTAAGCTTCGACTATGCTTAATGTGTGATCTGTGGGAATCTGACCCCTAGCAGAACGACGAGGCCAACAAAGCCATACAACACAATAAAAGTATCCCTCAGATATAAAAAATATATCAATACGAATTAAAAAAAGGAAAAAAAATTACAATTGACATTCACTACACATGTTACACACACATGGGAAACACACAAGGACATACAAAGCATGCACCCTCAACACTCAATGGACACAAACCCCACACATCAGACATGCTGAGCTGAGGGTAAGCTGCAATACCAGACACAGCCACATGGCTGCGAGCAATGTTATATTGATTACTGCAGTGAAGGGGTTGTGGCACTCTAGGGGGGTGTTGGAGCCCAAGCAATCACATATTGATGGCCTAATCCTACATCAATGTTAAATCTTTAAAAACCCCTTTAAAGGGTAACTAAACTTTCCGAAAACTTCTGACATGTCAAAGTGACATGTCAGAAGTTTTGATCGGTGGCGGTCCGAGCACAAAGACCCCCACCGATCGCTAAAACGAAGGCCCAGAAGCACTCAGGTGAGCGTTGAGCCACTTGCTTTCTGATCGGCTTTCTGAGAAAAGCCGATCAGGAACGACGCGGCTCAGCGTTCACCCAAACGCTTCTGCCGCTTAGTTTTAGCAATCGGTGGGGGGTCTCAATGCTCAGACCCCCACGATCAAAACTTCTGACATATCACTATGACGTTTTTGAAAAGTTTAGTTACCCTTTAAGTCATATATTAAAGGTTTGTTTTTTTCCAAATCAAATGTTATTAAAATAAAAATCATTTACATATGAAGCAATAGGTGCATTTTTTTCTGCAGCTCAGGTTCACTAAAGGTAATCCAATTTGGGGGCCATTCAAATATAGGGTCAGATTACAAGAGGGATAAATTGGATTGGTCACTAAATCCTTCTTAACAGTGACAGGCTTTCCACTGAGTAAGGTGTCACTGTGACAATAATGTTACATAGTTACATAGTACATAGTTACATAGTTAGTACGGCTGAAAAAAGACACATGTCCATCAAGTTCAACCAAGGGATGGGAAAAGGGAGGGAAAAATGTCTACACATAGGAGCTAATATTTTTTTGTTCTAGGAAATTATCTAACCCTTTTTTAAAGCCATCTACTGTCCCTGCTGTGACCAGCTCCTGCGGTAGGCTATTCCATAAATTCACAGTTCTCACTGTAAAGAAGCCTTGTCGCCTCTGCAGCTTGAACCTTTTTTTCTCCAGACGGAGGGAGTGCCCCCTTGTTTTTTGAGGGGGTTTTACAAGGAACAGGATTTCACCATATTTTTTGTATGTGCCATTAATATATTTATATAAGTTAATCATGTCCCCCCTTAGTCGTCTTTTTTCAAGGCTAAATAGGTTTAATTCTTTCAATCTTTCCTCATAACTTAAATTCTCCATGCCCCTTATTAGCTTCGTTGCTCTTCTTTGTATTTTTTCCAACTCCAGGGCATCCTTTCTATGAACTGGAGCCCAGAACTGAACTGCATATTCTAGATGAGGCCTCACTAATGCTTTGTAAAGTGGCATTATTACATCCCTGTCCCGCGAGTCCATGCCTCTTTTAATACACGACAATATCCTGCTGGCCTTTGAAGCAGCTGATTGACACTGCATGCTGTTATTGAGTTTATGATTTACAAGTACACCCAGATCCTTCTCAACAAGTGAATCCGCCAGTGTAGCGCCCCCTAGGACATATGATGCATGCAGGTTGTTGGTACCAAGATGCATAACTTTACATTTATCTACATTAAACTTCATTTGCCAAGTGGACGCCCAAACACTTAGTTTGTTTAAATCTGCCTGTAATTCATGAACATCTTCCATAGTCTGAACTATATTACATAGCTTGGTGTCATCCGCAAAAATAGAAATAGTGCTATTAATCCCTTCCTCTATATCATTAATAAATAAGTTGAATAATAGTGGTCCCAGCACTGAACCCTGGGGTACACCACTTATTACCGGGGACCATTCAGAGTAGGAATCATTGACCACAACTCTCTGGATACGGTCCTTGAGCCAATTCTCAATCCAATTACAAACTATATTTTCTAAACCTATAGTCCTTAATTTACCCATTAGGCGTCTATGGGGGACAGTGTCAAATGCCTTTGCAAAGTCCAAAAACACTAAATCCACAGCGGCCCCTCTGTCTAGACTTCTGCTCACCTCTTCATAAAAACAGATTAGGTTAGTTTGACAACTTCTGTCCTTAGTAAAACCGTGCTGGCTGTCACTTATAATGCTATTTATTGTCACATAATCCTGTATATAGTCCCTCAATAGCCCCTCAAACATTTTCCCCACGATGGATGTTAAGCTTACTGGTCTATAATTACCCGGGGAAGACCTAGAGCCCTTTTTGAAAATAGGCACCACATTTGCCCTGCGCCAGTCCCTTGGCACTATACCAGTCACTAGAGATTCTCTGAATATTATGAAAAGGGGGACAGAAATAACTGAACTAAGCTCTTTAAGAATTCTAGGGTGTAACCCATCTGGTCCCGGAGCCTTGTGCACATTTATTTTATTTAATTTAGCTTGGACCATCTCTACATTCATCCAATTCAGTATATCAACTGATATATTAACAGCACTGGCACCGGCTACATCAGCTGCTCTTTCTTCTGTTGTATATACAGAGCTAAAGAACCCATTTAGTAACTCTGCCTTCTCTTGATCCCCTGTGATCAACTCCCCATTACCATTATCTAGGGGTCCTACATGTTCAGACCTTGGCTTTTTTGCATTTATATGCTTGAAGAATTTTTTAGGATTTGTTTTACTATCCTTGGCCACCTGCCTTTCATTTTGTATTTTTGCTAATTTTATTACATTTTTACAGATTTTATTAAGCGCTTTATATTTTACAAAGGCTACAGCTGTACCCTCAGATTTGTATTTTTTAAATGCCCTTTTTTTGTCGAGTATTGCCCCTTTCACAGAAGGTGTAAGCCATGTGGGGTTTAATTTGAGTCGTTTATACTTATTACCTGTAGGAATAAATTTTGCACTATAATAACTCAAAGAAGATTTGAAAATCTCCCATTTATCATTTGTTCCATTATTTGACATTAGTTCTTCCCAGTCTATATCCTGAATTGCCGCCCTCATCCTGGGGAAATTGGCTTTCTTAAAATTAAATGTTTTTGCCCTCCCAGCCTGCGTTTGTTTTTTACAGTATAGGTAAAATGTAACTATATTGTGATCACTGTTACCGAGGTTTTCACGAACATTGACATTCCCAACAAGATCTGCATTATTAGAAATGACCAGATCCAACAGAGCTTCACCTCTAGTCGGGTCTTCCACAAACTGGCCCATAAAATTTTCCTGCAACAGGTTGAGGAAATGTCTCCCCTTCGCAGTTGAAGCCGAACCATGACACCAATTAATATCCCGGAAATTAAAATCTCCCATTATCACTACAGTACCTGCCTGTGCAGCCTGCTCCATCTGTTTATATATCTGACCTTCCATCTCCTCAGTTATATTGGGGGGTCTATAGATTACACCAAAAGTAATTTTTTCAGTGTTTACCTCCCTTTCTAGTTCCACCCACAAGGTTTCAACCTCCTCACAGTCTTCACCCACTATTGTCTCTTTCACACTCGCCTTCATATCACTTCTCACATACAGACATACACCACCACCTTTCCTATTTGTCCTGTCTTTACGAAAAAGTGTAAAACCCTGTAGATTTACAGCCCAGTCATGTGAAGAGTCCAGCCATGTTTCAGCAACAACAAATGTGCTGTATATCAAGACTACTGATGGGTAACAACGTCTGGGGGCCAAACTATACCAACAAATATATACCTTAGACAGGCAAACTATTTATATTCACTATGTAACATTTAATAAATTTGCCATTTATTCGATGATGGACTTCATCCAATGCAGGAGAACAATAGTTAAAGGGGTTGTTTGGTTTAGAAAACCCATTTCAAAATTCTATTAGAAAAATTCTGAATTAATATATGGGTGACACCATACGGAATCCTAATATACTAGCCATATATTGGGCAGAGCAGAGAGTGTTACAAAAAGTGCCCATCGGCGCTCAATGGCCGCGGACGAAAAACGCAGTGAAATATCAGCGTGCAGGCAGAGCAAAATCTGCCTCAAAATTCCAAACGGAATTTGAGGCAGATTTTCTGCCTGAAAAAAACTCTGTGTGAACCCAGCCTAAGGCTATGTTCACACGGAGTATTTTGGGGGAGGAATATCTGCCTCAAAGTTCCAAACGGAATTTTGAGGCAGATATTCCTCCCCCAAAATACTCCGTGTGAACAGCAATTATCGCGCCGTTTTTCGCCCGCGGCCATTGAGCGCCGCGGGCATAAAACACGCTTTCTCCTGCCTCCCATTGAAGTCAATGGGAGGTCGGAGGCGGAAGCGCCCGAAGATAGGGCATGTCGCTTCTTTTTCCCGCGAGGCAGTTTTACTGCTCGCGGGAAAAAGACGCCGACGCCTCCCATTGAAATCAATGGGAGGCGTTCTCGGGCCGTTTCTGCCGAGTTTTGCGACGCGGTTTCCGCGTCAAAAAACTCGGCAAAAGACCCCGTGTGAACATAGCCTAACAGTCACATTAAAATTGGAAAAACCATCCCAAATTGTTACTTTTTTTATTGTAGACATTTAATTTACGTCTCATGTAAATACTTTATAGCTCACGCAGAATTCGTGTCCCTTTAGTGCATATTAACCCCTTAATGATGTCACTAATTTTGACCTTATAGACCAGCGAAATTGTTTTCTCCTCTGCATTTGGTTGGGCATATTTTTTTATTAATTAATAATAATTAATATGTGGACTATATTTTTGGAGGACAAGTTGTAGATTTTTTTAGGAACGTATGTAGCATTCAAAGTAATTTATGAAGAAATTGCATAATACAAAAAAAACAACCACGTTTTTGACAGTCATTCACTGATCATCATATACATGCTTTCTATTCAATGGGTTATTATGGATATGGGGATAATATTTATATCATAGAACACGTGAACAAGAGGAATCGAGCAGCAGGAAGACCGAAAACAAGGAGACATGGACAGGGGAGAAAAAATGAAGAAATTAGTAGGAGGGCGAACCAGCACAAACGAAAATCTCTAAAAAAAAAAGTCTGGTCAGAAGGCCTAAAATACGTGCAGTGTTAAGGGGTTAAATTGGATCTGTGAACACAATATGATGCATTAGGTAAGGGCAGCGTATTACAGGGGCAGGTTTATTCTTCTATCAGCCAAACAGCACAAAATATTGTGCTGTTTAGATTATAGGAACGATCAAAGAAAACACCGGACTTATTGGTATGAGAACGGGGTATTCATGAGGAGAACGCTTCCCACATTAATATTCTGGACTCATAACTATTAGTCCGGCGTATTCTTTGGTAACTTCTATAATCCAAACAGCACAATATTTTTGTGCCATTTTGACAAATAGGAGAATGGACTTGACCCCAAATCAAGCTGCCCTTATCGTACTCAGCATATTTAGGTGTACACCTTTAAAAGGCAATATTTTTTATTTTTTTTTTTATAAAAATGTGTATCAGTGTGTTTGGTGCAACCTTATAAGTACGTTTTTATTAAAAATTATTTTTACTTTTTGAGATACAGCTGCTCTGTATTTTCTATACAGAGTAGCTGTATCAAGCGCTAGTCACTGAATCAGTCAGTACAGGATTTAGCGCTAGATACAGCTGCTCTGTATAGAGAATACAGAGCAGCTGTATCTCAAAATGTAAAAATAATTTTTAATAAAAAGTATTTATAAAGTTGTACCAAACACACTGACTGACCTTTTTATTTAGGAATAAATAAATTAATTGCCTTTCAAAGGTTTACATAGCATTTAAAGAGAGAAATCACGGTGGTGCTATGCCTCATTCACACGATAGGGTCCGAGTGTCGGCCGATAAAATCGTCCGTTTTGGGCCGTTTTTCTCGGCCGGTTTGCATCCGTTTTGCATCCATTCTGGGCCGTGTTGCCGTTTTTAACGGCCGATTTTGACCCGTTTTGCATCCGTTTTTTTCCCTGTCCATTTTAAAATCGGATGAATTTCATTTAAATTTGTTGCCACACACAGCCCTCTGTAGATAATGCCACACAGCACCCTGTAGGTAATGCCACCCAGCCCCCTGTTGGTAATGCCACCCAGCCCCCTGTTGGTAATGCCACCCAGCCCCCTGCAGGTAATGCCACCCAGCCCCCTGCAGGTAATGCCACCCAGCCCCCTGTTGGCAATGCCACCCTGCCCCCTGTAGGTAATGCCACCCTGCCCCCTGTAGGTAATGCCACCCTGCCCCCTGTAGGCAATGTCACCCAGTCCCCTGTAGGTAATGCCACACAGCCCCCTGTTGGTAATTCCACCCAGCCCCCTGTTGGCAATGCCACCCTGCCCCCTGTAGGTAATGCCACCCTGCCCCCTGTAGGTAATGTCACCCAGCCCCCTGTAGGTAATGCCACCCTGCCCCCTTTAGGTAATGTCACACAGCCCCCTGTAGGTTGCACCCATCCCCCCCCCCTTCCAGGAGAAGTCACTGACTTCAATGTCCATATATGGACAGTTTAGTCACTGACTTCTCCTGGAGAGGAATCCCTGGCCACAGGGTCGGGGATTCCGCTTCTGAAGTGAGTGACGTCACTGTGTCCATATATGGACTGTGTAGTCACTCACTTCTCCTGTAGTGGAATCCCCGGCCAAGGTGTCGGGGATTCCGCTTCAGAAGTGAGTGACGTCGCTGTGTACATATATGGATAGCGTAGTCACCCACTTCTCCTGTAGCGGAATCCCCGGCCAAGGTGTCGGGGATTCCGCTTCAGAAGTGAGTGACGTCGCTGTGTCCATATATGGACAGCGTAGTCACTCACTTCTCCTGTAGCGGAATCCCCAATCACCGGCCGGATTCCGACTCCTACAGGGAGCAAAAAAAGACCCTCCTCCTCCTCACATGCACTCTGCACTGTGAGGAGGAGGAGAGTGAGCGCAAGAGACGGAAGACACGGCCGTCACTTGGGACAAATTCCGGTGATGGCCGTGTATTACCCGGCCCCATAGACTTCTATGGGAAACGGGCGGCCGGGTAAACGGCCGAAAATAGGGCATGT
Organism: Rhinoderma darwinii; assembly: GCF_050947455.1. Taxonomy (NCBI): domain Eukaryota; kingdom Metazoa; phylum Chordata; class Amphibia; order Anura; family Rhinodermatidae; genus Rhinoderma; species Rhinoderma darwinii. The sequence goes on along the minus strand of NC_134697.1, from coordinate 34,628,917 downwards.
CCCATTTTTTGACGACCAGGTTTCCTGGGCTGTCAAAAAAATTAGGTCGTGGGAATAGCCCCATTAGGGGTCTATTGTTCCTACTGCAGCTGCGTGACGGCTATTTTATGAACGGCCGTTACCCGGCCGGGAAACCCTGTCGTGTGAATAAGGGCTAACTTGACTTTTTCAATGACTTTTGGTGATATCACGCTGCAGCAAGTTATCAGAGTCAAGATAAATTTGGCTACATATGTAAATAGCTTTAAAGGCTACAGTATGTACACCTTTGACGTTTTTAAAAAAAAAAAAAAAAAAATGCAACTTCCTAAAGATATTATATTAAAAATTATTTTTACTTTTTGAGATACAGCTGCTTTGTATACAGAGCAGCTGTATCTAGCTCTGAATCCTGTATCTAACAAGTGAGCGGGACTGACGGATTCAGTGTCAGCGGGTATACAGTATACAAAGCAGCTGTATCTCAAAAAGTAAAAATAATTTTTAATAAAATGCATTTAGGAAGTTGCACCAAACACACGGATGCACAATTGTATTAAAAAAACAAAAAACAAAAGAACTGTGTCAAAGGCGTACATAGCCTTTAATAGAATTTATATTCATAGCTGATAATTTTGCTTATTTATAAAGGCAATTATCACATTAAATGCTGAAAGTCATTTAGATCAAAATGATAATTTCTTTGTGTCAATGGTCCCTTATATTACATAATAATCATATTTCAGGGACATAGAATGGGGAACAACTTCATGAAGAAGCAGCCAGTAATACCTTTATCTGAATCACCGTGTGAGGGGGACTTGCTTCTTCTCTTAGAATCTGGAGTTTCTTTACTGCTGGTTCCATTTTGCTTTCCATGACTGCCTTTAAAAAATAAATTCATGAACGTCTTGGACCGTTGTAGGCTTGAACTTTCAGGAGTGGAGCGCTTCTCTTTCTTCTTCTTTTTTCTGGCCTCTACAAGAAAAAAAAAAAAAGAAAACCACAACTTTATTCTTACCGATAGATCCTTTTTGCCAAGGACCTTTACCTTGTCACTCTACAATGCTAAAGTCAGCCATACACATTGGACAGCTGTTGCCAAACTAAGGGCGGACATATCGCCTGTGTTATCAACTGCAGGTGGGCCACAGTGGAAAGTGGCCCCCTCTGACCACAGGGGGTGATTGGTTGATAGCTGATGATGCACGATCTGTATGTCTGAGCAGTCTACAGTTACAGGGGGAGTAGCAAGGGGAAGAAGTTTTGCAGCCTTTAGGGATATTATTATTAACCCGTTTACTAACCAACCTCGACCACCAGAAATGTTACTTATTGAGGAGTCATTTATTTTAAATAGTAGAAGATGTAATTCCGGGTATGTTGATGGACGTTTGTTCGGCAGAGTCATGGTTGGCTTTCCTTGATCTGGGGCAAAGATGCTATAAACTGCTCTAGAGCTTTATTGAAATAGACTGGCCAAGGCAGAGTAGCTTGTTGGCAGCAACATTGGCACCATGCACCCGGGGCACATGTCCCGCCAGCACTCCTCTAGCTACTCCCCTGGTTATCTCTCCATTAGCATGAATGCCAAGACCAGCTTAACTCCTTGATGTACAAAGAATCAAGCATGTTAAAATCCAACATTCCTGGTCCTACCCCCCCCCCCCCAATGGTAGAACTCCGGTTGACTTTTGGGCTAATTTCAGTTATATGCAGTGCTATATACGTATGTAGACCTACTGTCCATCTGTAGTATATATTTTTTTTAAATGTATACGCCAAACTTATTTGCTTATGCGATGTAAACACAGCCAGTATATTCTGGGAAGCAAGGGGCAAGTGCAGAATTTTTGAGATATTCTAAAATAAGAAAGACATTATACCAAATCAGAGGAAAACATTATATTTTCATTAGTACCTTTTCTCCCGGACCTATCCTATCACATGAAATGTAAGATTTTGTATTGGACACCTATAAAAAAAAGTAAAATTCATACAATTTTGGTGCGCTCGCAACAGCTATGATGTTGAATTATTCGAAATGCCAAACTATTGTCCATAGGCACATTTCTTCATCTGTAATGTGCCTTGCTGCAGCGGATCAGTTACTACCCTTCCACCTTCATACTGACACCACCGATGGAGATGCCACAATGCTGCTGAAGATTAACATGTACACTGTGTAAAGCAGGGGTGGGGAACATCCGGCCCGCGGGATCATTTGGTCCGGCCCGGCCTTACTCAGACTGCGCTGCCGCCGCGTCATTCGCTGCTTGGCTCCGTCAGCGGCGGGTTGAGTGAGGTCGGTGTGTGCCAGCCCAAGAATGGATCAGTCCGGTCACCTGACCTGAGTCAGTGACGTGAGGTCATGTGACCGGACTGGTCCACTCCCGTCACAGCACGCCCCGACCTCACTCTGACCACCGCTTCCGCGTCATTCCCTCCTTGGCTCTGTCCGTGCCCCCTACTTGAAGTGAGGTCCAAGTGACTTAACGTTTTTTTTTTTTCATCAAGGCCATTTATGATATATCCACAGGGTATATCCAAAGAAGTAGTAGGACAACAGCACACGTCTTCAAATCATCAAAGTGGTTTTATTGTCAAGACATCCACTGGATGTCTTGACAATAAAACCACTTTGATGATTTGAAGACGTGTGCTGTTGTCCTACTACTTCTTTGGATATACATCGTGCTGGAGTGGGTTTGCCTGGCTTGACAGCGTGCACCGCACCATACTCGGGACTAGTGCTGCTTCAAAAATCTCCTTTTTTCTGATATCCACAGGGTATGTCATAAATGTCAGATAGATGCGGGTCCCGCCTCTGGGACCCGCACTTATATCTAGAATGGGGCCCCCTAAACACTGTTCTACCTCTTGGTGTTGTGCTGAAGTGTGCGATTTCTGACCATGAAGAAGAAAACTACGTGTCTCGCTGAGCTACGCCGTTTCCGTAAGTCCCATAGAACTGAATAATAGTTACGGAAACAGAGTAACTCGCATGCTACGCTGCTTCCGTAACGGACATTCAATACTATGAGAGTTACGGAAACAGCGCAGCTCAGGGAGCTACGCTGTTTTCTTCTTCATGTTCTTCTTCATGTTCAGAAATCAGCAGGAACACAGAGGCAGAAACTGGGTTTAGGGGACCCCGTTCTAGAGATAGGTGCAGGTCCCAGAGATGGGACCCGCATCTATCTGACATTTAGGAGATACCCCCTTTAAGTAAGTCGGAACAACTTACTGCTGCAAGTAATTTTCAAAACTTACCAAAGAGACGACTGCGCTCCAGACTGAACGACGCAGTAGCAACATCATCAATACCGGCTAACATCACACGCCTCACCAAAGAGAAGCAGTTCCAGCCATCACATTTTAATTAAATGTTTGACCATATATAGCAGGCTCATATTTAAGTTAATAATTTTGTATGGCCCGCGAATGATGTTATAAATATCCAAATGGCCCTTGGCAGAAAAAAAGTTCCTCACCCCTGGTGTAAAGTATTGTATCTCCAAACTGGAAGCATTCTTTAAATGACAAGTCAGGGTCACCTCACAGTTTGGGCATTTGGGCATTGCCCAATGTGCAGAGCAGTGGAAGAATCAACTTTTGACAATTAAGTCTCAGAAGAACTCCAGGGATGACATGGTAGATTCCAGTTGTAGAGAAGATTTTTTTTTTTTTTTACATTAATTCTTAGAAATAAATAAAAAAGGCATATAAGACCTTAGATGGGTGATAAGAGGCCCATGACCCTTCTTGCCTTGGGTGCGTAGGCTACTCGGCCCAACAACGGACAAGTCATAGTCAAGAGTAAACTTATTTTTGGATTTTCCATATAAAGAATGAAAATATACACAGCAATAATAAAACTGATATGTAAAAAACAAACTAACAAAAAAAGAAAAACTCACCCCACAGAGTAATATAACTTTGAGATCTTTTGATGGGCTTTCGAGGTTTGCTAAGTGCTAATAACAAGGATGTTTTTGGAGATTCAGAGCTGGGAAAATCTCCAGATGTTTTCGTCTGTTTCTTCTTAAATTGAGATTCGAGAAAACTCTCTGATCTTATGGCAGTGTCTTTAAGACGAACAGTGGGATGCACAGTCCTCTTGGTTTCACTTATGCCCATCCCCATCTTGTGAGATCCTTCAGAATCCAGGATCCCTGATGAAGACATGTGAGGATCTATTTGATTGGCATTCTCTGACCGCTCCAAGAAATTGGTCTCAAGTGAAGCTTCAGTTAAAATGCCAACATCGATCATTCCTGGCTCATACAAGGCTGGGCTGGAGATGAGTGCTTGATGATATCCATTCATGGAACCTGGAGGAGGTCCAGAGGAATAGGACGAAATGGAAGAGCTGGTTTCTGATGCTTGAGATAGTTGCTGCAATTGGCCATTGGTTACTGGTAAGAACGAAAATAAATATATGGAAATTTTTTTTTTATATCAATATAAATAAATCTATCTATCTATTAGAGGTCCTTAATGGGGTATTCCCAATGTAGACATTTATGGCATATCCACAGGATATGCCATAAATGTCTAATAGATGCTGGTCCCAGCTTTCCAATAGTCCCCGTCTGAAATATGCAGAAGAAACAGAGGTCAGATGACCCCATTCTCCATATAAATGCAGGACCAGCATTTATAAGACATTTATGGTATATCCTGTCGATATGCCATAATAACTCTTTAAGTAAAACCTTTTAGTTGGGAGTAACCTTTAAGTTAACCCTGTGCAGCAGGAAGTTTCATTAAGTTGTCTCATATGTTAAAAGGCATTTAAAGGGGTTTCCCACATTGGACAGTCCCTTGAAAGAACGGTCCCACAACGATAAGCTGATTACAGAAGGTAACCCGGCAGCAAGTGTTCCATTTCTCTGCAGCGCCACCACATGAGAAATGAAATATTACACACTTCCCATTGAAATCACAGGGCTTCCGCCTAATACAGGGACAGGCTTGGTCCTCCAAGACCTTTATTGCAGCTCTCTGCTCTGGCTAGTCACTAAGGTTCCTGAACGGGTGACCCTAATCCATTAACTCAGAATTCCCTAATAAGGTTTTTGAAAATGAGTTTTCTAAACCAAACAGCCCCTTTAAGTAAATCGCCCAACCTTTGAACAAGAACTTTTTAAAAGTTAAATAAAATTCCTTTTTACTCCTGCTGCACAGATTCCTCTACAAATCCAACAGAATATCCATTTTTTATACTTTTTCATTCTACAAAAAAAATCTAAAATAGACATTATAGTGTTAAAAGTGGTTGAATATTCAGCAGTACTTTTCTAAAATGTCAGGAAACCCTGTATGTGAGCAGTATACATTCTCTAATGTTGTTTCTTACCCCAGGATTCCCTTCAAATATTACAAACCTGTTTTACAATTCAGTACTTACATCGATTAAACCAACAATACTCGGCAATCATCTCTTTGTATGCAGGGTACATCCCTGTCTCCTGTAAGATACAGGTGAACACAATGAATTGAAAAGATAATAAAATACACATAGACCTGCAAATATGAGATGAGCTGCAGAAAGTAAAACCTGATCGGGCTGTATAATGAATAATACATGGCTCTTCACAGATGAAACCGTATACACAGAACCTTAAGTAAGTGACCCTGCAGTGCCTTGAGATGCAGCCTGCGTGATGCTTGATTATACCCTTCCCTTTATTGCGGAGGTAATTAGTGGTAAGTCACTTACCCGGAAACAGCCGCGGGTTTTCACTAGAGACTCCCAGACATGTCACTCAAGTTTTTCATTTTTCTCTTGTTGATGTTGCTTAGAGACATATTATGCTCATAAGAACATGTATGACGTGGATTCATCCAGAACTGATCTTTCGAACACATCAAGCAATCATGTCATAAAATATTAGCTAGATAGGGGTAGGTGAAACAGCCAGCTAAAGCCCAGAATAAGAAGGTCACTCACCCTGGTAGTAGTGAAGGGGAGGACCACGAGCATGGTTCCTCTGTAGTGACATTTATAGGACGTATGGAAGCTAAGACTTAACTCATAAGCTACTGTACCGTAGCTTCTACCGATTTTAATGGAGAGGAAAGACAGATGTCCAACAAAACCAGAGGCTATGTCCTGTTCTCAATGTGGGGTCTCATCTGCAAGTTAACATCACTAAAGATGACTGAAACAATATATGTGTGTCGAACGCTTAGTATCAGGGTCAGGACAAGCTCTCGGTACAGGTTTAGAACCCCCCCTTAGTCTCCAAAGTTATGACGAGGACTTCCCGAATGGACAATCAGTAAATTAACTGCCCCCCGTTCTCTGCCCCTGTCTCCCTAATCTCTAGTGTTTTTATTTTGAATACATATTCCTCTATTCCTTCCCGATTCTTCTCCTCCAAACAGTTGTTAATGCAGAATGGACTTGTCACACTACTAGATATATAGTGTATGTGTATACAGACCAATGCACTAAATGGAGGCATTCATGGAATTCCACTCCGCCAATTACAGCATTATCAGTCACTCGGACATAGCGCCTAATTGGTTGTACAAAGACATTTAAAGGGTGACCATCATTTCATTTTTTTTTCAATAATGTATAGGACAGGCGATTTCAGGAAATATTGCGATATACTTTATTAACCAATTCAGCCTCCTTTCATTGTAAACTGTTCCTAAACTGCTGCCCCTCTCCTCAGCTACTGGGCGTTGCTAGGGAACATCCGTATTCAGCACCGTACACAAAGAATACGGCTACTCTGTGTGGGGAACACTTCATGCCGCCTGCTCCTCAAACCCGATGCACACAATGTCTCAGTATTTCTACAACAAAATGTTTCATCATGTTCCTAATAACCAGCCACACTGATCTTATCTCGCTTCCAGATACTCTAAAGGGCGGGGGATGCACACCTCCGACTGGATTTCCTCGATTGTCCCTTACTCATCAAAGTGTCTGGCAGGTAGAGCAGGGAGATAAGATCAGTGTGGCTGGGTATTAGAACGGACTGAAACATTCTGTTGTAGAACTACCCAATGGACTGAGACATTGTGTGCATCAGGTTTGAGGAGCAGGCGGCATGAAGTGTTCCCCACACAGAGTAGCTGTATTCAGTGTGTACGGTGCTGAATACAGATTTTTCCTAGCAACGGCCAGTAGCTGAGGAGAGGGGCAGCAGTTTAGGAACAGTTTTACAATAAAAGGAGGCTGAATTGGTTAGTAAAGTATATTGCAATATTTCCTGATCGCTATATACTGTATTATTTAAAAAAATGTATGAAATAGTTACCCTTTAAAGGCAGAGTTTTTTTTTAATCCATAAATTGTACCCCCTTCATTGGCTCCCGCACTCTTCTCTTATCCCTAGCCCTGGATGTACTTAGTATTTGTTTATGTGCATTACTAATACACAAACATATTAAGGCAAACAGGTCAACATTGGGAGAAAACAGGAAATATTTATGTGCAATATTATTTATATTTTGCAACATGGTAAATTGTAGAACGTGTTTCTTCATGTTGATCCTTGTTCAAATGAAGCTCGTGATCTAATCTCATTATTATATGCAAAGTGACGATGGCTATGACAAGTCAGGAGATCTACAGTTATATTTTCTAGAGAGAGAGCACGTAGCTTTGTAAACAAATGTAAAACTGGAAAGAACATACAAAGTCCTGCAAATGCAATATAAAGGAAAACCATGACGTTACAACTTGTTGGTATCATCCAATAAAACTGGTGGAATCCGTTACAAATTTTAAATAAAATATTAAGGATTAACCTTGATTGTGAGCATGATGTGAGTTAACCCCTTTAGCACTTCGACCGCTTTACTATGGCTTATGTCTTCAAAGTTAACTCCATTGGCTGCAAGAACTTGATCTCCAACTTTTATTCCTCTTTCTTCTGCTATTCCCCCTGGGTCGATTCTCAAAGAACAAGATACAATATATATTTAAAAAAAAAAAAAGAAAAAATAATCATTTCTAACTTATGGAATTTCAGACTACGGAATATTCCATTACTTTAGAACATATAACATTATAATGCTGAACAGAAAGGTGACAATATTATCCACTAAGCAGCCTCTCAGAAAAGCATTAAAGAAGACCTGTCAGGTCTCCTGACATATCTGTTTTAGTAAGTACTTGTATTCCTCAGTTAAAGTAACAATTCTGGAGCATCTTTTTATTTAGAACTCTGTGTTGTGACATTCCTCTGTTATTCCTCATATAAATAATGTGTGACTAAATTGACAACTGGATGTTACCATTACCCTTGTCAAAGGGGTGCGTCCCTACACAGTCTGACACTGTCCAATCAGTGCTGACAGCATCAGTGTGTGTAAGGACACACCCTATTGACGAGGGGGAACGGAAACACCCAGATGTCAATTTATTCATACATTATTTCCAGGAGGAATAACAGAGGTAAGGCAAAATACAGAGTTATTATAAAAGGTGCTCCAAAATAGTCTTTTTAAAAGGGGGGAAATACAAGTGTTTACTAAAATAGACATTTTAATTAGGCTGCTTTCACACAAGCGTATTTTTTAGCAGTATTCTGTTTTTTTCCCTGTCCGTAATACAGAGCTAATGTTAATCTAAGAAGCCATTTACATGGGCGTATAAAAACCGTGCATTTTATAAAAACACGCCATTAAAGTCTAGGGAGATGGATTAAAATACTGTTCAACTGTATGTGATCCGTATTGCATTTGTTTTTTATAGTGGCAGTCACGTGTAGTTCAATTTCCTGCATAGAAAACAGTCCATCAGCATTACTGATCAGTAATACTGATGAAATACTGAGGATTTACTGATGACAAACGGATGCAATTTCATCTGTAATACGTCCATGTTACGTTTTGTATTACCAAGACACTTATGTGAAAGGCTAAAAAATCAATGACTACAACACTCCCATACCTATATGTATTCGACACAACAAACCTATTAGGATATAGGGAAAAACTAAAATACGTAGGTACTAAACAATTTTTATTAGTCATTGACTAACATTTACTCTGACTCCAAATATAGAGCAAACACACAATGTGGACAAGGCCTTAAATATCCTAGACCTAAAAGTATCAATAAAGTTTAACTTGCAGTACTACAATCTAGTTGTAGATCATGCAATGCGTCCTATTACATGATAAATAAACATCCCTAGTTACATATGCCAGTCATGTGCAGGAGGTTGTACAGAGGCACACTGAATCCCTGCGGCACCATGCTACTTTAGTGCTTCTTATGGTGCCATATTACCGGGCTATTCTCCCGCTTGAAGCAGAGGTTCTAGGGTAGAATAGCTTTATGTGGTATAGAATTAGAATGTAATCCTAAGTACTGCTTTTTGGTCTAGTATATTTAAAGCCTTGTTCACATTGCGTATTTGTCCCACAGAGTCTGAGTCAATGCAACAATACACATCAGCCTAAATTTTACGCCCTTTTTTCAAATACACAACATTACTATTAGGGTATCTTCACACGAGGTCATTACATCCGTAATTGATGGATGTATTTCGGCCGCAAGTACCGGACCGAACACAGTGCAGGGAGACGGGCTCCTAGCATCGTAGTTATGTACGATGCTATGAGTCCCTGCCTTGCTGCCGGACAACTGTCTCGTACTGAAAACATGATTACAGTACAGGACAGTTGTCCGGCAGCGAGGCAGGGACTCCTAGCATCGTACATAACTATGATGCTAGGAGCCCGGCTCCCTGCACTGTGTTCAGTCCGGTACTTGCGGCCGAAATACATCCGTCAATTACGGACGTAATGACCTCGTGTGAACATACCCTTGGGCTTGTGGTTTGCCAAAAGCCAATGGAGCATGAAAAATACACTGGTCAAAAACTGGCATAGACTGCATGATAGATTTGGTTTTGCTTTGCATTTGTAGCTAAAATCGGTCAGAAAATACTCCTGAAAAAATACAGAGCTGTAAAAATAAATAAATAAATAAAATAAGACACAAGGTGGGCACTTAGTACCTGAATGACTTTAGTAAATAGGTCTTACAAACATTACGACTCAGTGAATTAAAAAAGGGTTTTGCTTATGGATGGTGCAAACAAATGCAAAAAAAAAACCAAACAAAAACAAAACAGATGTAACAAGCCAATCTACGAACTATTACGTGAAAGAATATTTTGTGCCATCTCGACTTACTTGGAAACAAAGATCCCAAGTCCAAATTCTTTCCCCCCTCTGATGTTAAACCCCCAGCAGCTGTCATCAGAGGACGTGTAGAGATGAACAATCCTTCTCATCCCATCTTCAGAGCTGCTGTCGGACGGTGTCGAACTTCCCCTCTCGACTATCAGTCTCTTATTTAGTACATCTACCCTGAGATAATAGGGACATTTATTAACAAATGTAAAGGCAATAATAAAACAAGCACCACATAGTAGATTATTTTATAAATACCATAGCCATGAAGTGCAAGGACTGTTTCCTACATTGAACATTAAAGGCTATGTACACCTTTAAATGAATTTTTTTTTTTTTTTTTATTAAATAAATGTGTTTTAAATCAATTTTCTAGTTGATTTTTCTAAAAAAAATTTTTTTTTTACTGTATGCGATACAGCTTCTATCTATCCTGCATACATAGAGGCTGTATCATTCTCTCCCAGCCGATTCCGTTGGTTCAGATGAACTGGCGGCTCGGCTGAGAGTGGGTCCTGCATTTCTCTGACACACAGGATCCACCTAATATCAATGATGGTTGTGGTATTTTTATTATATCTTTCCAAAGATGTTAATAGTTTTGGAAAGTTTTAAGACATCCTACGATTTCAGCCCTACTCCATACACTTTGATTCCAATACTAATACCAATCTACAATACTAATACAGTTTACAATTGATGTAATAATATTCATATTTTCATTTAAATCCACTTTTAGTGTGTCCTCCCTCAACCCCATGTCCTGTAGCATCTGAAAGGTGGCATCCTTTGCCTACTGATTCATGAACACAATCCTAGAACTACAGAATTGCTAGAACAACTGTGGCACATATAAAGGCAGGACACACACACAAGCCACCATTTCAATACAGGCGCAGTGCCATGTTTACGTACAGCAGTAAACAGCTGTGTTTTTTTATGTGGAGTTTGCATAAAGAAAGCCTGTAACATGCTCACTGGGTGATGTTCATGGGGGTTATGCTGTGCAATATATACATCGAATATGGCACAGTCCTGAATGCAATACGGTTCTATACTGCACACCATATTTCAGGCCAAAATGCACATTGTATGAGGCCTAAGGGATTAGAGGAGAACCAGAAGAGCCAATGCAGATTGAGCATACCGCATACTCTTTTCATTGAGTTTAATGGATAACAGTATGCAGTAAACTCCTGAGCTCACTCTAGTGGCGTCTACAGGCAGCCAGAATGTTATCTTTTAAATTTAAGACTATGCAGGGGATTTAGTTCAAGTTCAGAAATACAAAGCCCTGACGGTTAGAAAGATACATTAAAAAATGAATAAGCACAGAATGTTTTACTCATTTAGATAGAATACTAAAAAAATAGTATTGAAGAGCGGACGTTTACTTTAAAGATCGTTTTCCTTTATGCATTAAATTTCACCACAGCCACGTGTTTGTATATTTAGTCTTCAACTTGTCTACGGCCAGTAACATACTGAGGGTAATTCAAAAAGTTGTGGAGTTATCACAATCTTAAAATGGACATGGGTTCCATGGGTTACTTATTGCACTTCTGCACACCCGGCTTCATAGGGTTAAATAAGCCTGTTTACAGTCTAAAGACATCACAGACTGAGAATATCGTCTTTGAGTTGCATTTTTTTCTGGTCAGAGTTCATGCTCACACGAGCCCTTGTACTGTGTTGATACCAGATACTGTGATACTCTAATGAACTTGACACGCTCTCTTCGGTCCATAGAGGTGATACATTGTGATTTTTGGTTACCTAGAATGGCTGACAATGACTGGGAGGATGTGAGTGAAGAGTACGGCTCTGCTTACCATGTGGTCTTTTCTCTGGAGAACTTAATCCCTGGCACTTTTCCCATCCGTCTCACCATCATACGTAGACGGTTGTTCCCGGTCAGAACTTTGACAGCGCTTCCCATGGTTATACTTTCTAAACTGATACCATTCACCTCTGCAATCTTATCGCCAACACAGAGTCCAGATAGATCTGCAGGTATAGATTAAAAACATGTTATACCCTATTGTTATACCCTATGTACTGCTAGGACACACTCCTTGCTCTTTATGTTCATTAACCTACATAGGGAGAGATTTGTTTTTTTTGGAAATATAAAGTTCTGCACATGTTCGGTCTTCATAAAAACATAATTTAAAGAAACCAATACATGCTGCTTTCTGTAAAGTTATTTCTCAACTACCCTTCCCGGAGATTTATTCTCGAGGAGCAGGGTTGGACTGTGCCTTGGGAGAAAGTTGTGAATCAGCGGCGAAGGCGGGGCCGGGGGGAGCGGCAGCTCATGAATACGCCGGACTCCTTCCACCTAGTGCTGGTATCTCACTGCAACAAATAATCTGTAAATTCTACAAAACTACAACATTTTCACACGTAATTGACACACCGCTGACATCAGTGCATTGTATCCAGTTAACTGCAAGACGGGAAAGATGGCATCACTTCCCAGTATTAAACATTTAAAGGAGTCTGAGGGTGTGTTCACACGCTTAATAAAAAACGTCTGAAAATACGGAGCTGTTTTCAGGGGAAAATAGCTCCTGATTTTCAGCCGTTTTTTAATCACCAAGCGTTTTTGGCTGCATTTTTTACGGCCGATTTTGGAGCGTTTTTTTCATGGAATCAATGAAAAATGGCTCAAGAAGGGACATGCACTTTTTACAGGGCGTCTTTTTACACGCCGTTATTTGAAAAAGAGGCGTAAAATAACGCCCCGTCGGAACAGAAAGTCATATTTCCCATTGACCTCAATGGGCAGATATTTGTAGGCATTCTGCTTCCGACTTCTCAGCCATCTTTCGGGCCGTTTACGGCCCGAAAAGCAGCTGAAAATAGCCCGTGTGAACATACCCTAAAGCTTAATCATTGTACAATAAAAAGTCTCTAAACATTCTATACTATACTTTGGAGAACATTAATGCCTTTTTCACACAGTGCAGATTTTGCATGCATTTTTTAAGCCAAAACCAAGAACGGAACCAAAACAGAAGAAATGTATAAAGGAAAGCCTTAAGGTGTCTCCTCCCCTGGATGGATATCTGGTTTTGGCTTAAAGGGTAACTAAACGTTCAGCAAACTTCTGACACGTCATAGTGACATGTCAGAAGTTTGGATTGGTGGGGGTCCGAGCACTGAAACTCCCACCAATCGCTAAAACGAAGCGGCAGTAGCTCAGCTGTTTCATATCTGTTCGGCTTTTTCCAGAAAGCCGATGTATCGGAGTACAGGCTCAGACTTTTTATTGAAGTGTGAGGGGCTTACCAGGAGAGGGCGAGACGACCAGTAGATTTCAGTTTGTGGCCCACAAACAGCCCAAGATGCGACAAATTTATTAAGAGGCGTGCGCTTATTAATAAATTTGTCACATCTTACTCCAGCAGGTTTTTGTCTAAGACTGGCATTTGTGTTTAATTTCCTCACAATTTTCAAGATCTCTGCTTAATGTCAGTGAATTACAGGAAATAAAAATAATAAACTTTATTAATATATTTATGTTAAAATAATTCTATCTTTTTCAATGTAAGTCAAAAATAATTAGCAGTGCAGAAGACCCCTTGTCCTGCACTTAAAGAACTAAATTTGTCTTGTATATGTTTAATTGTAAGTTGCTACTATCATACAATATCAAATTGGGGACCCCAAGAGGAAGCCGGAATGCCGGCGAAACGCGCGTCGGGTGTCCAGACATACTAACTAATTCAATGTTGAAGGTCCTAGCTTAATCGAATGCTACCTACAAATATCAATCAATAGTCGGCAACGACTTAAAAGCAAAAGCGCTGCTCCTTATAGGAGAGTGGTGCGAGTATCATGAAAGACGCTGCAGGGTAAAATCCCTGACAGCACTAACTAAGCCAGCTGACGTATAGAGGCCAGCTAATTTAACATTGTGCTGCTATTCACTGCCTCTCCGTGAACACGGTGATAATAAACAGAGAGCAGATAACTAATAGAGCACATTAGCAAGTGCATTTCTAATTAATTTTATAGCACTCACTAAGTTCACCTACGTAAAGGCTACCTAGCTAGATCACTGCATTGCTGCTATTCCCTAATACGAGGATCGTAGGTGCATGTCACTTGCAAAAGTGGAACACAAAACCTTTCATTCATTCTAACATTATAAAGTGCCGTCATTTAGAGTCTTGCTATTCACAGCTTCTCACAAACGCAGGGTGGGAACTGACATTGAGCAATTAAGAATCAGAGCACTCCCTGTAGTGCTCATTCACACAGGTAACCGCATCACTGCTATTTCTGGTAGAAATGACCAGCGTGGCATAACAAACAAATGTGAACTGTTATATTAACATAACAATTGTAAAATAGACACTTTATAAAATCCAGCACGATACTCCAACAGTAAGGGTATGTGCACACACACTAATTACGTCCGTAATTGACGGACGTATTTCGGCCGCAAGTCCCGGACCGAACACAGTGCAGGGAGCCGGGCTCCTAGCATCATACTTATGTACGATGCTAGGAGTCCCTGCCTCTCCGTGGAACTACTGTCCCGTACTGAAAACATGATTACAGTACGGGACAGTTGTCCTGCAGCGAGCCAGGGACTCCTAGCATCGTATATAACTATGATGATAGGAGCCCGGCTCCCTGCACTCTGTTCGGTCCGGGACTTGCGGCCGAAATACGTCCGTCAATTACGGACGTAATTAGTGTGTGTGCACATACCCTAATTCAATCTTGAGAATATCAACTAGCAGCAAGTGCTGATTTTTTTTGTAAATACGAGCATTTAAATAACCTTACATTTCTATGAACTAGCTAGCCAACATTGACACAAACAGTGCATAGCATAGAACCAAGGAATTGATACAATGTCTATTTACTAACAGGAACATTGCAACTATCAGTGTACACAGAACAGCAGATACAATGTTCAGAGACTGACAGCCAGTGCTGAAACACGTAGTGCACATAACATACCAGTGTAGTCAGATCTTTACTCACTCTAGTAAGCAATAAAGTCCAATTTGATATTGTATGATAGTAGCAACTTACAATTAAACATATACAAGACAAATTTTGTTCTTTAAGTGCAGGACAAGGGGTCTTCTGCACTGCTAATTATTTTTGAACTACATTGAAAAAGATAGAATTATTTTAACATAAATATATTAATAAAGTTTATTATTTTTATTTCCTACTAGAACCACAGTTCTTTTCCTCTCTTCCTTTTTCCCAAATAATTTAATAAGCAATTATTGGTGGTATACACCTTTGTGGTTCCCTCTAACTCACTTTGTATATAATAAATAAGTGAGGGTATCAGCAAAATCCCTGTTTTTTACAATGTCAGTGAATTACAACATGTGGTCAAAACTTGGTCTGGACACTTTTTTAGCCTGTGAATTTAAAGGAACAGTGTCATCACAATTTTTTTTTTCATATGTTAAAGATGTTAGTGCTTTATTAAAAACGTTTATATTTATTTGTGTGTTTGTGTTTTACTTTTTCTTATTTTTACACTTTTTCTTCCCTATGGGGGCTGCCATTTTTTGTTCCATTTCTGTATGTGTCGATTAACGACACATACAGACATGGAATACGGCAGCCACAGTCCCATAGGGACTGCGAACGGCTCCCGTCCCATCCACTTCTGTGTACGCCGTCTGTGTGGGAACTGCGCATGCGCCGCTCCCACACAGTCCAATTTGAAATTGGCGCCGTCCGGCGCCATTTTCCTGTGGACCGGAAGTCGCGCCCGGACAGTAAGATTACTACTTCCGGTCGCGGCTTCCGGACTTGTGCACTTGGACCAGCGGCAGCAGACGGAGCGGACGGGCCGGAGGGAGCCGCGGCGGCAGGAGCAGGTAAGAGATTTCAATGTATGTTCGTGTACGTTTACTACTGTATGTAAACCTACTACACTGTGTGTTAGCTCAAAAAATGGCGACACACAGTGTAGGAGGATAGACCGTTCAAACCCCTCGTTTATCCCGGCACTAGCTAGGATAAAGGAGTGGGGGGGATGCTGAGAGCTCACTAGAGCGAGGGCTTTTTACCCAATTTTGCAATGCTGCAATTTTGGGAATAGCTCCATCTAGTGACCAGCAATGGGAAATATTATAAATTAGAATCTAATTTATAATATTTCCCGACTCGTGAAAAAAATAAAAAAAATTTGAACAATGTTTAATCACGTACACACTTAGGCCTCATTTACACGAGCGTGTGCGTTTTGCGCGCGCAAATAACGCTGCGTTTTGCGCGCGCAAAAGGCACTTGGCAGCTCCGTGTGTCATCCGTGTATGATGCGCGGCTGCGTGATTTCCGCGCAGCCGCCATCATAGAGATGAGGCTAGTCGACGCCCGTCACTGTCCAAGGTGCTGAAAGAGCTAACTGATCGGCAGTAACTCTTTCAGCACCCTCGACAGTGAATGCCGAACACAATATACACCAACCTGTGAATAAAAAAAGACTTTCATACTTACCAAGAACTTCCTGCTTCCCCCAGTCCGGGCTCCCGGCCGTTGCCTTGGTGACGCGTCCCTCTCTTGTCATCCGGCCCCACCTCCCAGGATGACGCCGCAGTCCATGAGACCGCTGCAGCCTGTGATTGGCTGCAGCCTGTGCTTGGCCTGTGATTGGCTGCAGCTGTCACTTGGACTTAACTGTCATCCCGGGAGGTCGGACCGGAGTTATCGGTAAGTCCGAACGTCTTTTTTTTTTTACAGGTTCATGGATATTCGGAGCGGAAGTCACTGTCCATGGTGCTGAACCAGTTTAACGCTTTCAGCACCGTGGACAGTGACTGTCTCCTGACGTCGCGTACCCGAACATTTTTTACCGGTTTCGGTCAAAACGAGTTTGGCCGAACCCGGTGAAGTTCGGTGCGCTCATCTCGAATTTGACACTCCGTTTGGATGTTTGTAAACAGAAAAGCACGTGGTGCTTTTCTGTTTACATTCAGGAGTTTGACAGCTCTTGCGCGAATCACGCAGTTCGCACGGAAGTGCTTCCGTGCGGCATGCGTGGTTTTCACGCACCCATTGACTTCAATGGGTGCGTGAGTGCGCGAAAAACGCACGATTATAGAACATGTCGTGAGTTTTTTTCTACGCACACGCGCTGAGCGCAATTCACGCATCGTCTAAACAGCCCCATAGACTATTATAGGTGCGTACGACACGCGTGAAAAGCACGCGCGTCGCACGCGCGTATAATACGCTCGTGTAAATGAGGCCTAAATGTTTAATTAAAAAAAAAAAAAACATGTTTTTCTGGCAACACATTCCCTTTAAGTCATGAAGGTTTTCCATTCACGGACACTAAGCAGAGATTTTAAAAATAGTGAGCATTTATAACACAGAGTATACAACTAAGGCCGGATTCACACCAGCGTGTTCGGTCCATGATATACGGTCAGTATGTCAGAAGTATTTCCTGGACTGAACACAGTGCAGGGAGCCGGGTTCTAGCATCATAGTTATCTACGACGTTAGGTTTCACTGCCTCTCCGTGAAACTACTGTCCCGTACTGAAAACATGATTACAGTACGGGACAGTTGTCCTGCAGCGAGGCAGGGACTCCGAGCATTGTACATAACTATGATGCTAGAACCCGGCTCCCTGCACTGTGTTCGGTCTGGGACTTGCGGCCGACATACAGACCGTATATCACGGACCGAACACGCTCATGTGTGGGAGGCCTAAGGCTAGATTAACACAGGCGTTGCGCATCTCGGACGTGAAAAATGCCTGTTTTTTACGTCCGAGGTGCATCTGTGCTCTGCGCTGCGGGACGCGATATCGGACGTTTTTACATGTTCGTGTGAATAAGGCCAAAGTTTCACATTTGGTCCCAATGATGCCAGACTAAATAAGTAAGTGCGTTTATATTTTGCATGATTCTGGTTAATCTTCTTTGCAGTGTAAAATATTTTTTCCGTCTAGTGTAGCGTTAAAGATTCATTCTTTGTGCTGCCGCCTGATGTGAACCGGTCTGTTATAGAAGTTACAGACAGCAGTTTCGCTCCTCTTTGTTTACTTTAATTGTTTTTATGATTTTTATTTTCCTAATGATTATGTATTGATGTGCATTTAAATCTATTTATCTGTACGGTTCGGCTACAGCTACATGGAATATACTGGTATATAAGTAGTGTTCACATCTGCAGAAAAATATCACAGACACCAAATGTTACATTGTAATTAAAAGGGATAACAACCCCTTTCCATATACCCTACATCATAAAGAGGGGTCTTCTGCTTGGTAAAAACGACTCCTGATCCGGTGGGCCGGTCCTGTTTATGCATTCATTTGAATGGCTGGGACGAGCCACTGCAGGAAAAATGTATGGCCAGACACGGGTCCCTCCAGTCATAACAGCTGAACGCCGGAGATCAGAGACCGTGGCTATGATTTTAAAAAGGGGTTGCCTTCCTTGAATATTAAAAAATGAATTGGGACTATTTTTCCCAAGCATATTGCAATACGAAGAGGGGATCTGACTTGCTGGTCTGGGCCACACTGACCCATAACCCATCTCTGCCATTTTCTGGGGTTGGCACAAGGAAAAAACATAGCAGGAAACCCCAAAAGGAAATCTAGACGCACCCTGGAGTGCTGCAGAAATATTGTCGTGTGAAGTAACGCCTGCAGTCATTTGCCTGTTATCCCATCTCCTATTAGAAGGCACACTTTGCTGAAATCTGACCCGACCGTCAAATCAGGACACAGCTTAGGACCCTTTTACAGGGGGCGATTTTTTTGCCTGGTAAATGAGAGCCGGTGTACAATACAGCATGCGATCGGCGCGCGTTGGCTCCATTCAAATGAATGAATGACCAGAATGTATGCCGATGAACGATCGTTGAAATTATTGCTCATCCCCATACATTTGCATCTTGTAGGCAGCAAATGTGCTCATATCAAGCAACCATTTTTCTGGATAAATAATTGATCCGATTAGCTGACAATCCAGCGTTTCCTCATTTGTTGGCTGATCGCTGCTCTGTTTACACAGGACAAGGATCGGGAACGAGCGGTCGCCAGATCATTGGCCTTTGTAAAAGGGTCTTTAGACTTTGTCCACATCACATTTGGCCACCCAAAAAAAAGTTTACGAACATGTAATGTGCTGTTCAAATAGGTGATAAATATCTGCCAAAGGAAGGTCATTTCACATATATCTGATAGGTTTACATCTGGGTATCATTTCTTTGTTTTAGGCTCTAAATAGTCTTCAAACAAATAGACATTGTCCAGAGTTAAGCCCTGTTCACATCACGTTTTCTGGTTTACGTTTAGCGTGTTTACGACTGGAAAGTTCCCAACATACACACTAAACGTGTCCATAGGATGGAGGTTCATTGTCAGGCGCAGGCTCAAAGAACGTTCTTTTTGCATCTGTCTGGTCGGTATACGTCAGTATATTACAAAAAGAAAAAGTATACATTAAATGATATGTTTAACATATTTGATAGCCTATGGGTAACCGATACCAAGTTATGGCATCAATCACAGGCATCCGCTATAGCTATTATAGCCTAAGGGTGACGTATGCGTTAAACGAATGCCTAACAGTGGCCTCCATCACCCATAGACTATACATCATGAACTCTCATGACCACTTTGCATGACGTATCCGTTAGACAGATTTTATTATAGATAACCAAGAGGTTGAATTAGGCTTGATTCACACGGCCGTTTTTCACGTCCAAGGTGCATCCGTGCTCTGCGCTGCGGGACGTGATATCACACATCCCCCATAGATTAGAGTCTATGGAGGGATGCATGAAGTGTCAAAAAATAGGACATGTCCTACTTTCTCACGGACCCTTCATGCGGTCCGTTGAAATTATATGGGTCCATGTGACGGCCACAATGAATTAAATAGGTCCGTGTGATGGCCGTTGTTTCAACGGCTGTCACACGGACGTTTAACAGATTCGTGTGAATAAGGCCTAAGGAAGAGAAGAGCGTCTAACTAGATGTGCCAAATTTATCATGCACCACTTTGAAAAATTTGGCGCATCTTGTGACCGCCTGGTCTAAGTTTACACCGTCTAAGAGAGTATTAGTAAATCTGTGCCAATGCATAAAAATGCATATTGCTCTTACAAATGACAAAATCTGGCAAAAGCTCAAGTTGCATTGACAGGTATCAGACACTAGAAATATCTACACACAGCATATACAGCATATACAGCATATATAGCATATTCATTGTGGTAGCATTTCAACGCCAATGACAATATCAAGCAATAACAAAAAACACCCATCTTCAAGACTCTTGATTTGCTGCAGATTTTGCATGCTTTATTTTTAGCCAAAACCAGAATGGATCCAGGAGAGGAGACCTATAACGTCTTCCTTTATATATTTCTTATGTTTAGGTTAAAAAAAAAACTCACGCAAAATCTGCAACAAATTTACACTGCAATAATATTACTATTAGGTTGGGTTCACACGAGCACATTAACGTCCGTAATGGACGGACGTATTTCGGCCGGAAGTGCCGGACCGAACTCACTGCAGGGAGCCGGGCTCCTAGCATCATACTTATGTACGACGCTAGGAGTTCCTGCCTCTCCGTAGAACTACTGTCCTGTACTGAAAACATGATTACAGTACGGGACAGTTGTCCTGCAGCGAGGCAGGGACTCCTAGCGTCGTACATAACTATGATGCTAGGAGCCCGGCTCCCTGCAGTGAGTTCGGTCCGGGACTTGCGGCCGAAATACGTGCGTCCATTACGGACGTTAATGTGCTCGTGTGAACCCAGCCTTAGGCTGAGTTCACACAGGGTGGATACGCTGCGTAAAAGCATGTAGCGTATCCGCTCTGTGCGCCGCAGGGAATTCCAGTAGAAAAACCGCACCAAACTGTGGTGCAGTTTTTCTCCTGGAAAGTCCTCTGCTGAAAACGGCAAAACATAGCCAGGCTGCTAGCAGGCCGGCCCCCTGGGATGATGTTTTATCCCGGATATGCCACGGAGCTGCGAATATGCCGCAAAAGTCGCTGGCTTTTCTATTGCGGGTTTTGCATCCCCATTTAATTCAATAGGGAAAACCCGCAACAGAAAAATCAACAAAAACGCAGAATAAATGGATCTGTTTTGGAATTAAATTATTAACGTATACGTTGCGTTTTTTTCCGCAGCGTGGGCATGAGATTTTCTGAATCGCATCCACTTTGCTGCTACTATAAATGCTGCAGATTTTCCGCATACAATTCCGTTGCGGAAATTCTGCAGCGTTTACGCTACGTTGGAACCCGGCCTTAGGGTGCGGTCACACGTAGCAGATTTTGTTGCACCCACAGACACACAAGTTATATACGTAGTATATACATGAATCTTACCAGCACTGCTTCCTTCTTCCACTTTACTGACAAAGATCCCCAGCCCATGTTCTGAGCCGCCCCGAACGCTGAAGCCCAATCTTCCATCAGGAGTTTTATCTACTGTGATGGCGAGGATTGAATCACTTTCATCACTGTTGGCTGCAAAGAGATCGAGCTATTAGATGCTTTTTGTGAGATTTTTGCATAAGGCTACACAGCAGGCAAGAAATTTTGGGCAAAACGTAAAAATAAAAAGTGAGTTAGCTATCTGCCGACAACTATTCTTCTCGACATCACCATAACCATGCACGCTCGAGTGTACATGTTTTTTTTTAAGGGTAAAATCACACACAGAGTTTTTGATGCAGTTTTTTGGTGCAATATTTTTTAACCAAAGCCAGAAGTGGATCTAAAGGAAAGAAAAGGTGTATAGAAAAGACTGATGCATCTCCGTTCTTTGGTGTCCACTCTTGTGTGTGTCTCAAAAAACGGAGCCAAATACTGCATCACAACTCTGTGTGTGGTCATGGCCTAAGGGTATGTTCACACGCAGAGTCAAAAACGTCTCAAAATACGGAGTTGTTTTCAAGAGAAAACAGCTCCTGATTTTGAGAATTTTTTTGTGCCACTTGCGATTTTCGCTGTGTTTTTTACGGCGTAAAAAAACGCCTTGAAAAACATTCCGTCGATTTTTCGGGCGTTTACGGCCCGAAAAACGGCCGAAAATAGGCCGTGTGAACATACCCCAAGGGCTTATTCAGACAAACGGGATATACGTCCATGCAACGCACGTGATTTTCACGCGCCTCGCACGGACCTATATTAGTCTATGGGGTAGTGCAGACTGTCAGTGATTTTTACGCAGCGTTAGTCCGCTGCGAATAACTCACGACATGTCCGTTCTTTGTGCGTAGTCAATGGGTGCGTGAAAGTCACGCGCACCACACGGAAGCATTTCCGTGGGACGAGTGTGATTCGCGCAACAGCAGTAAAACTATGCTTTTCTGTTTACAAATATCCAAACGGAGTGTCATAATGATGGCGGCTGCGCGAAAATCACGCTGCCGCACATCATACGGGGCTGACACACGGAGCTGTTAAGTAACTTTTGCACGTGCAAAACTACGCTCGTGTGAATCCGGCCTAACTGTGAAGAAGGGGAATGAGCCACTGCCATACACCTGGCTGAAACCACAGATTTTTATCTAAGGCTGGGTTCACACTACCTATTTTCAGACGTAATGGAGGCGTTTTACGCCTCAAATTACGTCTGAAAAAACGGCTCCAATACGTCGGCAAACATTTGCCCATTACTTTCAATGGGCTTTACGATGTACTGTGCCGACGACCTGTCATTTTACGCGTCGCTGTCAAACGACGGCACGTAAAAATACAGCTTCGTCAAAAGAAGTGCAGGACAGTTCTTGGGACGTAATTGGAGCCGTTTTTCATTGACTCTATTGAAAACAGCTTCAAAAACGCCTCAAAAAACGTCTGAAAAGAAGCCTCAAAAGAAGCTCCAAATTTCATTTTCAGCTTTAGGCTGGGTTCACACGACCTATTTTCAGACGTAAACGAGGCGTATTATGCCTCGTTTTACGTCTGAAAATACGGCTACAATACGTCGGCAAACATCTGCCCATTCATTTGAATGGGTTTGACGACGTACTGTGCCGACGCCCTTTCATTTGCGCGTCGTCGTTTGACATATGTCAAACGACGACGCGTAAATTGACTGCATCGGCAAAGAAGTGCAGGACACTTATATACATTATATGCAGGGCACTTCTTTGCAATGTAATTTGAGCCGTTCTTCATTGAAGTCAATGAAGAGCAGCTCAAGATTACGGGCGTCAAAGACGCCTCGCATAATGCGAGGAGGAGCTTTTACGTCTGAAACGAGGCAGCTGTTTTCTCCTGAAAACAGTCTGTCTTTTCAGACGTAAAAGCCACTTCTCATGTGCACATACCCTTAGGGTATGTGCACATCTAGTGACTAAAAACTTCTGAAAATACGGAGCTGTTTTCAAGGGAAAACAGCCCCCGATTTTCAGACGTCTTTTGAGCAACTCGCGTTTTTTGCTGCGTTTTTTACGTCCGTTTTTGGAGCTGTTTTCATTGGAGTCTATGAGAAAACGGCTCCAAAAACGTTCAAAGAAGTGTCCTGCACTTCTTTTGACGAGGCAGTCATTTTACGCGTCGTCGTTTGACAGCTGTCAAACGACGACGTGTAAATTACGTATTGGAGCCATATTTTCAGGCGTAAATCGAGGCATAATACGCCTCGTTTACGCCTGTAAAATGGTCGTGTAAACCCAGCCTTAAAAACGCCTGAAAATCAGAGGCTGTTTTCTCTGAAATCAGCTCCGTATTGTCAGACGTAATTGCAGTTATCGTGTGCAGATACCCTAATATGTATGACCAGCTTAACCACCATAGGTTGCAAGTGTGCAATAGCTGGACAGATGGTAGACAATTACATCCAATCAACAACCATATTGAAGTGGTATCTAGTGCCGCCTATATCGAAAATAAAAGGAAAAACTAGAGCTGTAAGAATATCCAGGACACCAAAAACACTAAGGCCCCATGCACATGACCGTAGTGGTGTGCACGGCCATGATTTCCGGCTCGGACGGCCGCGGAGTGTCACCCGCAAAACGCGGGCCATGCACATGGCCGCGTGCACTATTTTCTATGAGCCTGGACCACAAAACGCGGTTGTAATACGACATGTCCGATCTTTTTGCTGTCCAGGCTCCTGGGCAATGCACGGACCGTGGAAACCACAGTCATGTGCATGGGCCCATTGAAATGAATCACCCTCAGATTTTTTTAAACACGCGCGCGTAAAAAAACCACCTTCGTATGCACTACAATGTGCTTTTCTATTGATGTCAATGAAAAGCTTAAAGCATGAGTTTTTGACGCTTTTTTTGGGCACGTAAAATGCGTCAAAAACGCGTCGAACACACACTGTGTGAACAAGTTCTTCCCCTGCAGCAGACGAAATAGAGTTTTACGTGGCGCTCATTCAAATGAATGGGTGAACATTCATGGCTGGGCCAAATCCGCTAAATATATTGTCTTTGTATTCCTCTCCGTGATAAAAAGTCACTACGTTTATGCAAAATTTATTGTCCTACAAAATATTAATATTATAACTAAACACACAGGACTAGGACTTCAGAGAATTGTATCCAGGACTTACCTTCTAAGGGAGAATTTATCAATATCACCCTTCCCATCGGAGAGGTGGTTCGCAGCCCTTTAGGGTGACCATTTCCCGGTCTGTTCAGCTTTCGAAATAAGCGCCGAGCTCTAATTGAGGAGTCTCTCCTGGAACTGCTGGGAAAGTCATCATTGGTCATCTCACTTTCATCCACTTCAATAGCATGTGCCATGGCGGCGGGACGTGAGGGCCAGTCATAGGGATCCTAGTGTCTGATAGATGCTGAGAGTGAAGAAATTTCTGTGTGCTTGTAAATAAGAAATGCCCTCATGTCATCTCCCACCAGAATAGATATATGCTGAACATATTGAGAAGAAGCATGTCTTCAGGCCATCAATGGAAATTCTGTGTTTGCCATTGTAATGTACCATTCAACAAATGACCATGACCTAAACTGGAGGAACGGAAAAACATTTTTGTTAGACATTTCTTAAAGTGGATCAATATGATGCTCTAGGTAAGGGGCGATATATTAAAGGGACAGGTCAGTTCTCTATGAAGCCAAAACGGCATTAAAAAAATTGCCTTTTGACTAATAGAAGGGCTCGGTGTATTCATGGGTATCGCCTCCATTCAGCCCCCATTCCTCCTTTTGGTTGTGATTGACGGGCCGCTGTGTATGCAGATCGTTATGAGTCCGGTGTATTCATGAGAGGCGCGTTCCCTCCACCTCTCACCACATCCTCCACCCCTCTAGGCGGTGACTGACAGCTGGCTGCTGTGTAGCTGCTTACAAAGCAGCGCGTCAGTCATGAATGAGAGAGGCGGTGAAGGCGAGGCCAGGTGGAGGAAGCGCTCCCCTCATGAATACACCGGACTCATAACTTTGAGTCCGCTGTTTTCTTTCAACCCTCCTATTTGCCGAAAGGCACAATATTTTTTTGGGCAGTTTTGGCCAATAGGAGACTGGACCTGTGAGTAGCACTGTAAGAAGTTTATGGGGGCACTTTTAGGCTGGGGCACTTCACAGGCATTGTTTCTGAAGGCTCTCTGACTGGGACACTCTCTGGCAAGCACTTTTGTAGAGGGGCCATTTCTGGTGGGTATTGAGCAAGGATGCCCTCTCAAACTGGTACTTATAAGGGGGGGGGGCATGTTTGACTTGCAACTTTCATATATTTGATACATATATTTTTTTATCCAATCTCTGCAGGTAAGAATTGGATGCAAGGTGGCATGAAGTGTAGCTCAGAAAGGATAGCCAGGTCATGCTGGTGTACATGCGGCACTCCTGGATGATCTACCTGGCTACGTGAATAATTAAAAGGAGATTCTGGCTTCCTGTGCACTACGAGTAAGGAGAGCTGAGGAGCAGATGACTACTAGGTTGCAAAATTTAGATTATGACTAAATTTTATTATTATTTAATCTGAAACTTCTGTATTATAGATGAACAAATAATTGTAATAAAAAAAGATACAAATATAAAAACCCCAAAATATTTTACTACAAGTCTTCTCCATCCATAAAATATTTACAATGTATAATAATGATACAAATAATGATGATAATAATAATATAAATATATCAGCATGTTGCGTGTTTTGCTGTGTATATTACATTCATGTCTCAATACAACTGAATTTGTTGTAGTAGCAGCTTTGTGTGCTGCAAACCCCCATCTCTGCAGGATGACAGGGCTGGATCATATGACAGGTTGCTGTTACACTTCATAGCACTGTATAACAAATACAAAGGATGGAAGCTATTTAACCTATTCCTCTCCATTTAGCCCATATGTGAATATACTCCTCCACTGACCTTCCCATAGGATGATGTTTCCTCAAACTCCTGAGAGAGACGCAACAGAATTACCACGAGAAGATCCCAGCATATTAGGGTTAGACACCCAATGCAAACTAAGTATTGCGCAATATAGAAGTCCATGAAATGTTTTCTTATGTTACGAATAGACAAATTCAACTCTATAGAACTTATCCAATACTGTTAGGAACTCTGGCAACCAGTTATATGATTTACCCCCCGTCGAAATGCAACAAAGGCTTCTCATAATGAATCAAGTATATATTCATGCTTAGAAGGCTATTATATTAAAAGAAAAAAATATTTTCTATATTAGAAACTGAATATGGAAGAAGGGCGTAGGGCTGAGTTGAAGTATCTGAACTGCTTGTTCGGGAGTGGTGCTGGGCAGGGAAAAATTCAGCAATCGGGGAGTGTCCCAGTAGTTGGACCCCCATAGATCAGCAAGTGACGATATGTCATAACTTGCTTAGATGGGAAAACAAAAAATAAAAATAAACTCCGTTAGTTATGACAGTCAAAAAATGATGCAGTCCTAAAATGTTCAATAAGCTCTGCTACATCTGTAATAAGAAATGACAATTCATACATTACCCAAGCAAGGTTTATAACTGTTGTGTGTGTCTGTCTTAAAATGTTTTAGTATGTTTTGTTACTTGATCTTACACCTGTGTTTCCACATGATAAAAAGAGAAGCTAAAGTTGGGTAATGGGAGGCAGAATTGCTAATTCAGGACGTATTCACACACATTGCCTTGGGCTACAAGTCTCCATGCCTAAATAGTGTGTGGCATCTGTAGATGAATTTAGGTAAGAACTGGGATGACCCAGAACTTGCTTTGCTTTGGTGAATAGACACAGTGTAGCATCTAAGATCAGACAACACTTCAGGGCTTGTTTACAATGCTGGGTATTATTTTGCATAGTATCAATACAATAAACAGTTTCGACTCTGAAAAAGGGAAACACGCTCAGAGTAGTAGTCTTTGGAGTATTATTACTACTACATGTAGGGTGCAAACAGTTTCATTACATACAAATGCATATACCGAGAGGTTCAGGAATAATATACAGTTTTTAGATCTGATGCCAGGCTCACCAAACTAGACAAACTTGTAGCAAAGGACTTGCAACTTTTAAAGCTCAAGAACCTACAGTATTTTTGGTGCAAATACTCCGTGAGAAGGACAAAGTTTCACATGCAGAACATTCACTTACTTTTTACATTTGTTCTTGCAGATGGATAATCTGATGCTGTGCTGCTTCCCCTGAATGCTGTTACATCACAAGCCTGCAGTGTACATGTGCAACATGACAGGTTCACTGCAACGCCCTCTAGTGGCTGTTCTCAAGCAATAGGAGGAGCAATACTGTATGTGCCAGACTTTCTACAAGCAAGGAGACATGTATAGAGATGAAGAAGGTGATTCCCTGGGGGTTTAAAGTCTAGATTTGGATATTTTATCATTCAAGCGTTCATTATAAATCGCTGTCCATCCTTGTGTGCATGTATTTTAAATACACAAATATATCATACATGGAAATAAACATGCTCTAAACGTTGTGGAGTTTTAATAAAAAGCGTAGCAATCAAGTGCAAAAGTTTAAAAGGGTTGTGCAGGATTAGAAAAACATTGTTGCTTTTTTTTCCAAAAACAGCGCCAAATCTGCCAATGGGTTGTGTCTGGTATTGCAGCTCTGCTTTATTGAAGTCACTTTGCTTTCATACTTTGCAGTAATAGCATTAGTCTATATATTTAAAGGGGTTTTTTTTCTAACTGAAAAATTTATGGCATATCCACTCGATATGCCATCAGCTCTGGGGCCTGCACCTATCTGAAGAATGGGGATAACTCGACCCCCGCGCAGAGCGGTGAGGCAGCCACATCTAGAGGGAGAATGAATAGATAGATGGCCGCGCATGTGCGTGGCTCTCTCCATTCATTCCAATGAGTGTTACGAAAACAGCCAAGCCTGCTCATGCGCGACCACCTCACCAGCCTGGACAGTGGTCAGGGGACCCCTGTTCTACAAATGTGTGCAAGTTCCATAGCTGAGACCCGCATTTATCAGACATTTATGGCATATCCTGTGGATATTCCATAAATATTTCGGTAGGTTCTATTCCTCTAAGTACTACATGATTGACCTAAAATGATGTCCCCTTTTCTACATAATGTCCAGTTCAGATGTGTTGGATTTGTTGCACATTTTTGGTGCAGATTCCACACCGAAAATTACAATACAATACATGTGAATGGGGTTTTCAAAATCCAATGCGGATTCCAGGGCCTGCTGTATATTTTTAAATCCGCTGTATGTCTTTTATGTTCTGGAGTTGCAATAGAAAGGGTGAATTCTGACGCAAATCTGTCTGTTGAAAAATCTGAAGGCTATGCACATTTTTTTTGCGGATTTGCTGGTTTGCAGCAAAATCTGTGGTGGAATATTTCTGAACATCATTCTCCTACTGTCCAAATGTAGAACCTTTACCAGTACCTAATCTAATCTTTTTCTGTTACTTGAAGGCGTTGTGTCATCTCGACGATTCCTTCTATACAAAAGGACCTGTTGATAACGCTGGGGGAAGATGCGGGTGAACTCTGCAGGAGAAATTTGGTATTACATGGCTCGGATTTAAAGGGTAACTAAACTTTCTAAAAACTTCTGACATGTCATAGTGACATGTCAGAGGTTTTGATTGGTGGTGGTCTGAGCACTGAGACCTCCACCGATAGCTGAAATGAAGCTATGGAAGCGCTGTGTTGAGCGCTGAGCCACTTTGTTTATGATCGGCTATTCTCGGAAAGCCGAGCAGTTCTTGTACGGGCCCATAGACTTTCTATTGAGCCTGTGCACAAATTGCTCGGCTTTCAGAGAAAAGCCAATCAGAAACTCAGCGGCTCAGCGCTCACATGAGTGCTAAAACGAAGCAGAAGAAGCGATCAGTGGGGATCTCAGTGTTCGGACCCCCACCAATCAAAACCTTTGACCTCACTAGGACATGTCAGAAGTTTTTTGAAAGTTTAGTTCCCCTTTAAATGAATAGGAAGCTATTTTATGCATGGTCCTACAGAGTGGGAAGTGCACTAATAGAGGAAGGTCCCAAGCAGTTGACCTCCCTGTATGATGCCCACATGCCTTAATAGGATATATGGACAGGGGTTGTACTAATGGGAAAACCCGTTTAGCTGATCAATAAGTAATAGTAAATAGCAATTTGATAAATGTATACTTGTATTGCTGCAAGCCAGATATAACCTTCAGCTATTTCAGACTAAATTTGTCATTTTACATTGTAACATTACGATAAACTGTACCATTTACAAAGTTAGCTCTAGTGTTGCAACCTACTCAGCTCTGCTACATCAGTAATTACCACAAACAAATAAGCCATTTTGTAGTGTACAAATTGGAGTGTTACCACCAGAAGCCTGAGGGCCCGCTACGCATCCCTATGTTTTGCACTATTTTGTCTCTGGATAAGTACAAATCGAGATGCACTGTTACATCTTGGTATACCAGAAATAGCCCCTCTTATCCGATCAGTTGGGCCAGGTTGGCCATACACGTTAGATAGCTGACAGCCAAACGATCGCTCGGCCAACAGCCATTCCTAGCGACTCCTCCATACACATGCTCGCTCAGCTCAGCTCAGCATGCATGTGTTTTAATAGGGCGAAGGATGAATGGCGTTGAAATTCAACACGCCTGACCCTTCTTTGAAACCGGTTGACCAGCTTATGTATATGGCAGCGTCCCGATTCTCCCTAGACAGCAAATGTCGGGATAGAGTTGGGACACTGTCGTACACATTAGGTGGCCAGCCAGTCCCGCTCAAATCAGCGGGTTTGGCCGACATACATCTAATGGGGAATGGCCAGCTTAGGTATGAATGAGGAAAACAATTAGGCCTCATTTACACGAGCGTATTATACGCGCGTGCGACGCGCGTGCTTTTCACGCGTGTCGTACGCACCTATAATAGTCTATGGGGCTGTTTAGACGATGCGTGAATTTTGCGCTGCGTGAGTGCGTTGCGTAAAACTCACGACATGTTCTATATTCTTGCGTTTTTCACGAAACACGCACCCATTGACTTCAATGGGTGCGTGAAAACAACGCATGCCACACTGACGGTCCTGCGTTGCATGCGCGAAAATCACGCAAGAGCTGTCAAACTCCTGAATGTAAACAGAAAAGCACCACGTGCTTTTCTGGTTACAAACATCCAAACGGAGTGTCAAATTCGAGATGAGCGCACCGAACTTCACCGGGTTCGGCCAAACTCGTTTTGACCGAAACCGGTAAAAAATGTTCGGGTACGCGACGTCAGGAGACAGTCACTGTCCACGGTGCTGAAAGCGTTAAACTGGTTCAGCACCATGGACAGTGACTTCCGCTCCGAAAATCCATGAACCTGTAAAAAAAAAAAGACGTTCTGACTTACCGATAACTCCGGTCCGACCTCCCGGGATGACAGTTCAGTCCAAATGACAGCTGCAGCCAATCACAGGCCAAGCACAGGCTGCAGCCAATCACAGGCCAAGCACAGGCTGCAGCCAATCACAGGCTGCAGCGGTCTCATGGACTGCGGCGTCATCCTGGGAGGTGGGGCCGGATGGCAAGAGAGGGACGCGTCACCAAGGCAACGGCCGGGAGCCCGGACTGGGGGAAGCAGGAAGTTCTTGGTAAGTATGAAAGTCTTTTTATTTTCACAGGTTGGTGTATATTGTGATCGGCATTCACTGTCGAGGGTGCTGAAAGAGTTACTGCCGATCAGTTAGCTCTTTCAGCACCTTGGACAGTGACGGGCCTCGACTACCTCATCTCTATGATGGCGGCTGCGTGAAAATCACGCAGCCGCGCATCATGACACACGGAGCTGTCAAATGCCTTTTGCGCGTTTAAAACGCAACAAGGCTGCGTATATGCAGTGCATACGCCATGCATACGCGCGCAAAACGCAGCGTTTTTTGCGCGCGCAAAACGCATACGCTCGTGTAAATGAGGCCTTAGGAGGAGTAAGATATCAATGTGTGTAGTTAAGGAATGAAATCTCCCATTCAAAAAAAGATTTCTACATGTAAAATATCTTTGGACTAAAGGTAATATAAGCGCAGAGTAGCTAACTTTTCCTATCCATTAGTTGGATTACAGTGTCTTGGATGAGTGACCCAGATCTAATGAATTAATCATGAGACTCCCACTAACATCTCAAGTGCAATGCATTCTCTGACACAAACACACAAAGCAACGATCCTAGGAAGTTACTATCAAAGTCCAAGACACATATACAATATTGCTTTCTCCGTCATGTGAGCTGTTTGCTGTGCTAGTTATTCAGGAAGGCTATATGGCCCACGCTATCACAGATTTCAGCTAAAGTTATAGGATGGGCGCATAGCCTGCTCCATTGTTATGTGGCAGTGGCATGAAGACAGCTTGAACAATGTTGGATTTGTTGTATAAACCTTGCAGTAAAGGGTATGCAACAATGTTATTGCTCAAATGTATCAAAATTAAAATATCTTCCGTTTTGAAATTTTTTACCATATTGTGTTTGCAGCTCCTATGCAGACCTGCTGCATGTGTCTGACGACAAATCTTGTATAGTGTGATCATGCTGTCATGCGTCCATCTTCCGAATGTACAGTATGTTAGCAAGAAGTAGGGGACATATGGAAGGGAGTATGATTGCAGGATCAGACTACGCAGGGTTTTGTTTGTAGTCTGTAACCATGGAGACACATAGGTCTGTATAGGAGTTGTATACATGCATTAGATCTACTAAGAAGATTGCATTGTATATATTTTTTTAATAATGGAATATTTTACTTGTGTAAAAATTCTTCTCAATATACTTTATTAGCAGCCAATGCTCCGTTCCTTCATACACCAGTGTTTAGCTCCTATTCCGCTCAATAGGAGCCATGTGCAGTTGTACAGATCCACTCATCCCTTAGTGGGGAATTGTTGGCCACTGAGATTTTTACATGTAAGCAAAGGGGTTTAGTGCTCCGTAGCAAAATATGAGAAAAATTTTAAAATAAATAAATTAATCAATAAAACATGAAGTACATCATTGTCATACTGTAGAGTATAAATAATCTTTTGGAGCTTGTGGAAGTTCCCAGCAGTTGCCCGGATTCCTCAGTATACTACATATTGCTGCTTAAAGCCTCATTCCACCACAAAAATTCATCTTTGTCTATCAGCACCCCTCGCTCCATACATATTACCACCTTTTTCCTACTTATCTTCATTCCAACCCATAGCTCAGACAAATGTCTTCCCAATTTATACCAGGACTGGGAGCTCTGGCTCCCGGCATCCCTGACAAAAAGCTGGTTTTGCCTGGGGAAGTTGAGGCCACTTCAGGGGAAATGTTGCATTAAATGGCGGACATTAAAAAAAAATGGCCAACCATGTAATACATGGACGACTCAAGGCCACTAGAGCAGGAGCAGGTCTTACAGAGAGACTATATGTTCTGGATCATTGCAGGGAGACCCTAAGCCGGGGACCCCGCTCCCCTCTATGGCATCTTTATCCCCCAATAGGAAATATAGACAGGGGATGTTTTCATGAGACTACCCATTTAATCTATTTTGGAACATGAAAACAGACCGTTTTTCATGTATATGAATGTACGTGTCGCGTCAGTGTAGCTCTGTCTGTCATCCGTTTTTGTTGTCTATTTTTCTCCTCTGCAAGCGCTTCCTAGTTTGATCCTTTTTTTTTTCTTTCTGCATGTCTTTAGCAACTGATATGTGAAAAAACTGACAGCACATGGATGTCGTCCGTGTTCTGTCAATTTTTTTTCACACACCCATGGTCTTTAATTGCCGAGCCTGGTCTGCAAAAACGGATCAGAATAGGACAAGCAGTGAATTTCTCACAATGAACACAAGCTATGTAAAAATACGCAGGTGCAAATAGCCCCATTGAATTGCATGGGTTGGTGTGTTGTGGTTTGTTAAAATGGACTAGACACTGATGAGAAATACGTTTGTGTGAACGAGGCCTTAGTGAAACAAAACAACATGGGCAATTATTTGTGGGAATAATTCTTCATACTATGTAAAACTTTAGTGTCCTAACTTTATTCATTAAAGAGCGCACTATAAAAAAAAAATGCATCAGTGTAAAGAAAATTACAAATACATTCCAATCAGCAATATAGAATAGGGAGCTTATAATAAAGTTTACCTGTTGCTGAAACGCCCCCCCCCCCCCCCCAAAAAAAAAAGAATATTTTTTTTTGCATATTTTCTCTTTTCATGTTGTATTGTACATGTTGCTCATTTTAAAATGATGGGAATTCAGTACGAAATATAGAGGAAAGTATAAAATGTCAGCATCAGAGTCCTTTTTCTCACAAAGTTTTTGCTAGTGATATAAGCAGCAGTCATCGTGTCAATATGTTGGGTGGCATAGTGTTCAGGAACAGGAATGTCAAGGCTTCAAACCAAAGTCATGGTGAGGGTGTTATCAGGCCGCTGCTTCACATATGTTACAATATGCTTCAAATAAGCTGGCCACCGAGTGCATGCGATAGAAGATTCCCAGCGGAAGAGAGATTTTGACAATGATCACCCAGAGCGTGAAGCCATAAAAAGACTGTTCTATTTGGCTCACCAAGTGTGGCCGGGTACCATAAGCGTATAAAATCCAGACCTGTGGATCAAGCGAAGCGATTATTAGTGCATACATGACAGATCACTAAAAGGACACAGAAAATTAGAGAGTTTAAAGAGTTATTTTCATCACATAAAATAATGAAAAATATCTAGGATATATAATTACTTTCTGATCGGTGGGGATCCGTCCTCTGGGACCCCCACCGATCCTGAGATTAAATGGGTTGCAATGCTATTTTAGCACTGCAGCCCCTTTAGAGTTTTTCCCTGCAGAGCTTCGATCTGGACCTCCGGATAGATTTTAAAGATAACATCATTAGAGGGAGCTTGAGAACTATGTCTATGCAGGGGATTTGGAGCTTTGTATCAGAAAAATGGAGCTCTGACTACTATAAAGGTATATTGAGAAACTAATCTGCACTTTTACAACATGGTGTAAAAAAGTGGACATTCACTTTAAGCATAGGCTATCAATTTGGAATCCTGGAAAACTCAATTTAAATACTCAGGCCTAGAACCAATAATTGGACAGTGCCCCCATAACAGTGAAGGCCACAGTGATAGCCACAGTGCACTCATAAGGCCTTGTTCACCTGACCCTAAAAAAACACATAAAAAACGCTAGTGTTTTTGCAAAGCGCTTTTTAAAGTACAGGCGTTTTTTTACATGTTTTCGGCGTGTTTTCTGCATGTTTTTTGGCCACGTATTTAGGACTCCCATTGACTTTGGGAATTAGGTGCGTTTTCGGCGCATTTCGGCGCCAAGAATTGACTTGATGCTTCTTTTTTTACACGTGTCGTATACACTGCAATGCGTTTTTCCATTGATGTGAATGGGAAGCTTAAATCATGCTTTTTTGACGCATTTTTCGGCACGTAAAATGCGTCAAATAAACGCTTTGTGAACAAGGCCTTAAAGAGACAGTTACATTGCCCCCATAATGACAGCACCAGAGCTCCCACAAGAGTGACATCAATGACATACCATGTCATAGATTTGAGAGAAAAAGAGACACATTACAGCTGGAGCTATCGTGGAATGTTGTGGCCCATTTATTTTACTTACATTAATTCTCACAATGTTAGGGGGCCACTAGCTGGTTTATTATAGGAATGACCCCACTATTCAAGCAGTTCTGTAATATATTAGTGTCAGTTCATGAAAGCTGAGCGAACACATTATCATTCAGGAGGAATTAACCCTTACTTAAAGGAGTATTCCCACCATAAACAATAGTGAGTTACGGAAACAGTGCAGCATAGCGAGCTTGGCTGTTTCTTTAATTACCAGTCACCTCTCCATTGATTCTTCTTCTGTATGCACGGGGCTCCTGTTCTGGAGATAGGTACAAGTTCTACAGGTGGCACCCACATCTATCAGACATTTATGGCATATTCTGTGGATAATCCATAAATGTCTAAGATGGGAATGCACCGCTAATTCATAATAATTATGATTTACACTCGGCCTGATTTTTAGAAACAATTTAAATGACATTTCAGTGAATTGTGGGGTTTCTAACAACAATGTGGTTGAATGGAGATTATGGTAGCGGTGCTGCCACCTACTGGTGTGTTTATATTTTCTAGTCTTTTTCTAGGCAAGCTTGTGCATATGGCTTACGTGGAACAAAATCTATTTTTAAACGAAACATTTTTTTTAAATGATATTATATATATATATATATATATATATATATATATATGCATCCATTTATGAATAGACTACTTTGGGTGCTGTATTTATGGTTTTGTACACCACACATCTTTGCCACAGTCCAGCCCTTACACTGCACTTACCGATATATTGTAACATATTAGCAGGATCGATATGTTCTGCAGAATCTTTCTTCTTGTTCTAAAAAACGGCACTTTGTTCTCTTCCTTAAACACCTGCCTGTTTTGGGGAGTTTCTGCCACATTGGCTCTAGACTGTAGATTCTTCGGCATATCTGTACACCGGTCCATCAACATTTTGGAGTTCTTTACACTTGCCCCACGCTCTGAGTTTAGGCTTGTGTTGTTATACTCAGCGGGCGAGGTGCTTGTTCCATGCTCTATGCTCTCATTATTAGCTGAAGTCTGGGATATAGAGTAGACCCATGCGTTGGACGCAGTGGTCTTATTCTGAGCTGGTCCAGAGTAGAGGGCTTCTGTGATAAAAAGATTTTGTCCAAGGACTTGCACAGTTTTACAGAGAGAAAAACATAGATCCAGGATGTAGAGGTTCCCTTCAATGTGTAGGAAAAATATGGCCACTAATGAAAAAACTGATACCATCAATGGACCACAAGAACTTCCCATAAGAAGAGTTATGTCTAGACTTCTGACCACACTCTTAGACATATCATCAAATCGAAACCCTTTCTGCAGCCTGCATGTTACAATGCCAGTTACAGAAGCAATGAACATTGCAGACAGGAGTACTGAATTGAACAAGTAGTAGATACGCAACGCCTCTGGAACAGTCCCGGGCGATTTAGCAAGCACGCCAAAACTAATCATGACTCCAAAAGTGGCTGAGATGGCAAATGCTCCCAGAATCAGCCCTACAAATGCTCCATTAATATGAAGGGTGCCTTTGCTGTGTCCCAAAACTGCTGCAGTACAACTTGTCTTCCCTGTGTTCTTCCAGATGACGTACAACATTGTAGAGGAGAAGAGACTGAACTCAATATTGAAAGGATGCAAGTAGCCCGCTCCTTCTGAGAAGATGTGGCACAGGTCTGTGGTGCAGACACAACTGTTTGTGGGTACCCCAGTAGCTGAAATGTGGACACAGATTACTTATGTTTTATTGTAGTAGTCACTTAACAAACACACAAAGGCAATGCTAATAAACAAAGACAAAGCTATAATAATAAAAAGAAGGCAGCAAGTCTATAGGCAAGGTTCCTGAAGGCAGTCCTAAAACGCCAGTCTTACGTTCCATGATGTTCATCTTCTTTTTCTGGATATCATAAATTTCCTGCAAGTGCTTCATAGACTCATCTAGGACAACACTCATCCACATTAATATATTTGTAGCTAGTGCATGCATTAGGCCGAACCTATGAGAGAAAAGGATGCCCATTACAGCAATTCAGTTGGGATGTGAAACTCACCATTTACTCACCTTTCTTCATTCCTGAGCTGACCCCAGCCATGACCTTGTCCATAGTGACAGGTGCTGCCCGAATATGTTGTTACGCAGGTCAATTACCTCACCCTGATGACATCATCAGGAGAATCTGTCCACACAAGTCTGCCGGAGTATTGTACAACAATGCACAAATAAATATTGGGCTGTTTGGTCAATAGCCGCTAAGACAGAATAAAGCATACTCATACTTATTCACGAGGAGAGTGATCCCCTGCCCCTCCCTGCCTCCTCTTGTTCCCCTCTAGCAAATGATTGACAGATTGTTGTATACAGATACACAATTATTGGTAAGAGTAGGGGAGGGGCATTCTTTATATTAATACAGTGGCTCAATATTTTTTTGTACTATTTCATATAATAGCCCAGTGGACTAATAAAAAAAATAATGTGTTGCCCTTAACCCACACATTCTTTCTCTGAGCTTCAGTATTCCGACTCCCGACTGCATCCTGACATCTGTTCCTTGGCTTCTGATTAAAGTACAGCCTCATGCTTGTCTCTTATAGTTCCAGTACCATCTTTGTCCCCTGGCTTAGGCCTCATGCACACAACCATATTATTGTGGCCACAATTTATCCGCGGTTTTGCAGATAGATTGTGGACCCATTCTTTTTTATGGCCCCATGTACACGACCATGATTTACACGGACCAGTGGAGGGGGCACAATTGTGGACCGCAAAAACTCAGGACAAGTTATTTTACGGTCCGCAATATCGGATTCACCAATGCTGGTGAATCATTGTGGAACCGTGAGTCCAGATGACACATGGATGCGTAGCAAGGTTTTTTTGCGGTCCAATGGACCGCTACGGACCCATAGATTTGCAGACCGCAAAACCAATGAGGTTGAGTGTATGAGGCCTTAACTTTTACCCCTAGTTGCAACTTTGGCTAGAATCAACTCACCTCTGATTTCAGTCCCTCCTGCTGTTGTCAAATCCTAGCACCAATTAGAGACTAAGAAAAATATTTAAATTAAATTAATATTTTTTTGTGTTCTATATTTCATCAGCAGTCTGTGGGAGTTAAATAATTGGGTATTGAATAATATAGAAATAGTCTAAATTGCTCCAGCATTTTGAAAATTAGCAGGGCAACTAGTGGAGTACGTCATTCTATAAAATAAACACACAATGACTCAACACAATGGTCTTTAGTTAAGATTCTGTTCACATATGTGCCATGGCTTCCAATTTTAAAACCGTAGAAATAACACTGTGCCGGATCCGCTGTTCGACCGATCCGAGTGTATGATGGACCTCATTGACTTATAATGGTTTCTATTGTCAGGGATCATTACCATGTATATTGTTTGAAAAATATTATCCTCACACATATGTATATACATTTCAGTTCTTTGTGTAATATACTGATATATATAACAAGTTCTTTGTTCATGTCGGACACACCTATGGAAGACACCGCCCCCCGGAATGCAAGAAGAGTGAGTCTGAGAAACTGGTGGGGGCTTGGGCACTCCCACATCTCTGGGGAGGAGGCATGTGTCTCTTTCTGTGTTTCTTTGTTCTGAATAAAAAGTTTTTCAGTCTTCCTCCTGACTGAGAGAGGGAAGCTGTACCAAACATCTCTGTGTGGTGTACTTTTCTCCAGGCATGCCTTCAGCTTTCAATTTACAGAGGTGGTTATTCGGTGTGAAATACGGACCTGACACTATCAGACATTTATCACCTATTAACAGGATAGTGGATAAATGTATGATTATTGGGGACCCCACCCCTGGGAACCGACCAATCGCTCAAATGGGGGTCCTGAGTCCCCTGTTCCTCCTTATCACGGAGTTTGAATTGAGCTGTGGCTAAGCATAGGGTTGACGGAAACAGCCGAGCGCTATACTATGGTGTGGATGGGTGATAAATGTCCTTGGTGGGAAAACCTTTTTAAGATCCTATATGCCAAAGAAAGGAAGGACGAAAATAATGTTGTTCTGGGACATATTGTCTTCAAGGCTTTACCTTTCACACCATATATATCTATTAATATAATACTATATGGTGGTAGGATTTTCCTGAATAACACAAGATCTTGATTTCTTAAATAAACCACCATAATTCTGCCATTTAACAGTTATATGTGCGGATTCCGGATTCCCTGCTTTTGATTGCTGTAAAACCCACTAACGTTCTGAAACATTCACCTTTCACTTACTGGGTCCAGTAGCCATGTTTTTACCACCTTCTTCTCTATTAGGAAGTTGCTGCTCTCAGTGTGTGAATCAACTAAACAGTCTAAAGTATGACACACCACCCAAGAAGAGTCAAGGACGCAGTACTATCTCTGCCTAAATCTTTACAGTGAGAAATTTCTATGCTTACATCATTTTATAGCCAAAAGTATGTATGCCCCTAGTAAACAACAACCACATTACACTGAAACCTAACCAGTAGCCATTGTAAGCGCATAATTTACTAAAGAAGGCAACCCTTTGGGTACTGTTACCTGTTCAAAGGTTGCTTCTCCTGTATACAGACTTTGGCATAAAATGAAAGTAGAGAGACCTGTAAGAGAGAGACAATTTTGAGGCTCTTGGAACATAAAACAGGTAAGGCTGGGTTCACACCTGCATTGGTGTGTTCCGTTGTTCTGCTCCGTCAGAGGAGCAGAACAAAAGAATAACAGAAGCAACGGTTCCGTTGCCCAACGGACACCGCCGGCGGCCAGAGGAACCCATTGACTTTAATAGGTTCCATCGGCTTTCCGTCAGGGTGTCCGTGATTTTACCGGAAACAATAGCGCAGCATCTCCGGTAATCTCGGCCGCATCTGCGATGGTGGACCCAGACGGGGCCTCCAACGCAGATGTGACCGAGGCTTAAGACAACAAATGTTGGTGGATTGAGACTTCTATTATCCCTCTAGTATTCCCAGTTTATTCCAGTGACTATTCATTATACTTATTTTATTATTTTTACTAATATTGATATTCATTTTCCATTTTTTTTTTTTTTTAGAGAAAATGGATTGATGTCTGAGAAATGGCAGTATGGCTTGGTTGTCAGTGGTAGAAGGTGGTATGTTTCATGCTCTGTGCTATACTATTATTTTTTTAGCTGTATGTTGGGAGCGGTACCGTACATTGGACTCTGAATCTTTCTCCCTGGGAAGGTCAGAAGGCAGTGATTAATTCACGTGTTCTATAAAATTATCACTTTGTATCTATTGTGTCACTCCCTCATCTCCTTTAGGCTAGGTCTCTAAGGCAGCATGGTGTCGCCAACGAGTCAGGGTAAAATGACAGGATATTGTACAATCGTTTCAAGGTTGCTTGCAACATTTTTTTTCTCAAAGAAACTCATTAAATGGCTTACGAGATGTAGAAAAAAAGGATCTATTTTTTTCTGGAAACATCGCCACTCTTATCTATAGGCTGTGTCTGGTAATGCAGCTCAGCCCCATTTACCTGGATAGGGTGAGGTGCAATATCAGACACAGTCCATGGACAAGAGTGGCGCTGTTTCTGCAAAAAACCTGATTCTTTTTTCTAATCCTGAATAACCCCTTTAAGGTAATTTCGTGGTCATCCTACAATAATACCGCTATGGATCCCTAGCGTTACAATGTGAGCTCTTGCTGGCAGAGTCCTCTCTCTTTTCATTTCATTGTTGGTAGATGTTTATTTTCTTGTCATTTCATATATGTACCCTGGTTGTAAAACCTGATAGAATATGTTGGTTATTTTTTTATCAAAAAAGTTATCTTGCTAAATGAAAGGGAAATTAATGTGTTTACATTATACTATTATTTTGGTTATTATCTCCATAGTTATCTATTTTTTCATTTCTAATAATTTTTTTATAGTATATGATTCTTGTTATCTCTCACCTGTATCACCGTGAATACAGCCTGAACAATAGGGAATGAAGTCACTAATACTGGGGTACATTGGTGCAGTTCATGGTAATATCCAAGTGTTAAGCAGTCTAGTACAAGTGTTGCCAGAGCAAAGAGACACAATCCACCTGCAGAAACATATTAGTAGCTGAGATAAAACTCCAGGCATAGTCACGGATAGGCTGAATTCATACTTAAAACTGTGTAATACTTAATTTCCCCCGTGGTGGCGCTGCAGGGAAACTGAACATTTACTCCAGTTTCCAGCACAGATTACAGCTGATCACCGGAGATCGCACAGTGGCAGTGGTCATCCAGTTATTATTCGGGTATCCTTCTAACAAAAAGGGGTTGTCTAAAGAGGACGACCACTTCAAATATAGTATATCTAGGAGGCACAAAAAATGGCATCAAAATAGATCATGACAGATCTACCAACAGATTCTATTTGCTTTGTTGGGACTCAAACTGTTGCCAAAGTGCATCAGTCTTCATTAGTTCTGTCGTCATCATTTTTGTATCATTTATCATTCTGCAAACTGATGTGAGTTTCTCCTAACTTCTTAAAGTCTATGTAAATCTTGGGAGAACATTTTTTAATTTTTTTAAATAAATGTACATATTTATTAATAAAAATACATTTGCAATTGACTTTTATTAAAAATTGTGTTTAATTTCGAGATGCAGCTTCTATGCATTCACTATACATAGATGTTGCATCTCTGCGTGAACAGCAGAATTAGTCAGTGAACTGCACTGACGGCTCGGCTGCCAACGCTTACTGTGTCCCTCTGATTCTTTCTATAACCCTATTACCGATCATATCTAAGTTGATCAACTTAGATATGATCGATAATAGGGTTATAGATGCATTAGGGTTCACATTGAAATCATTGGGATGTCCATGTAATGAGAAGCCATGCCGGGACCTCCAGACTGAGAGACGTTCTTTGTGGCCACTCTGGCTAATAGATGAGGTTCCAAAATAGAGGACCCCCATCTATTAACTCAAAATTTGGGTCCTAAATAGAGGACCCCCATCTATTAACTCAAAATTCTGTAATAGGGTAATTGAAACTCCTTTTAAATATTTTTATTTTTAAGGGTATCCAATGATTCTTTTATTAACCACTAAAGAATAAATATCCTCAAAGAAGAATTCAATGTTTGAAGTCTTCAGAGCTATGTTAAAATCACATTCCTAACATTCTGAGTACATAAATCATAAATTATTATAGCGGATAAGAATAGGCATACCTTTCAACCAGCTAGCTCCAGCCTGGTGATCCTGGTACATTTTAATTTTTTTGTTTTTAGAAGATGTCCATGCAAACCATAACATCCAAGCTGAGGAGGTCAACATGAGCACAGTGAGAAATCCCTGGACATTGTGTGTTTGGGGGTTGTGATGACGCATCTCTGCCAGGAGGACTGCACTGCCGAAGAATGTCAGGAGGGCCAGGTACAGTAACGAGAGGAGAATGGTAGTTCTTGGGTTGGCAGAGCGGTGCCAAGTCTCTTTCTCATTCTCTGAGCTGCTGATGCTAATGCTGGAAAACAGAGAATCCGGGGAACAAGTGGTGTCTCTGGTTGT
This sequence comes from Rhinoderma darwinii, assembly GCF_050947455.1. Taxonomy (NCBI): domain Eukaryota; kingdom Metazoa; phylum Chordata; class Amphibia; order Anura; family Rhinodermatidae; genus Rhinoderma; species Rhinoderma darwinii. Next base: position 34,586,196 of record NC_134697.1, on the reverse strand, counting down.
TACATCTTGTGCTTGGAAAGTTGTACCTTCACTGGAGATTGCAGTTGTGTTCATCATTTCATATGTAACAATTGCTTTTGAGATAAAAACATGTTCAACAATAGGTCCAAAAAGTCTATTTAAACAACTCTATTAATCATCATTAAACATATGGGGGCATTATACTGTATTGGGGCAGTTAGGGGGGCATTATACTGTGGGGGCATTATACTGTGTGGAGGCAGCTATGGGGGCATTATACTGTGGGGGCAGCTATGGGAGCATTATATTGTGTGGGGGAACTATACTGTGTGGAGGCAGCTATGGGGGCATTATACTGTGGGGGCAGCTATGGGAGCATTATATTGTGTGGGGGAACTATACTGTGTGGCGGCAGCTATGGGGGCATTATACTGTTTAGGCATTATACTGTGTGGCGGCAGCTATGGGGGCATTATACTGTGGGGGCAGCTATGGGAGCATTATATTGTGTGGGGGAACTATACTGTGTGGAGGCAGCTATGGGGGCATTATACTGTGGGGGCAGCTATGGGAGCATTATATTGTGTGGGGGAACTATACTGTGTGGCGGCAGCTATGGGGGCATTATACTGTGGAGGCATTATACTGTGTGGCGGCAGCTATGGGGGCATTATACTGTGGGGGCATTATACTGTGTGGAGGCAGCTATGGGGGCATTATACTGTGGGGGCAGCTATGGGAGCATTATATTGTGTGGGGGCACTTATGGGGGCATTATATTGTGTGGGGGCAGCTATGGGGGCATTATACTGTGTGGGGGAAGCTATGGGGGGCATTATACTGTGTGGAGGCAGCTATGGGGGTATTATACTGTGGGGGCAGCTTTGGGAGCATTATATTGTGTGGGGGCAGCTATGGGGGTATTATACTGTGTGGGGGGCAGCTATGGGAGCATTATATTGAGTGGGGGCAGCTATGGATGCATTATACTGTGTGGGGGGGGCAGCTATGGGGGCATTATACTGTGTGGGGGAATTATACTGTGGAGGCAGCTATGGGGGCAGCTGTGGAAGCATCGATGGGGCTGTTGGGGAAGGTGGCTGGGCATAGGCACTCGCAGGGGTCCGGTGGTGTTGGGGAGGGATAGGGGGGCCCAAGCTGAATTCTTGCACCAGGGCCCAAGAGCCTTTAGCTACGCCCCTGGATATATACACACCATTTAACCATACAATCAAAACCACCTGCCTAATATTGTGAAGGTCTCCGTCATGCCACCAAAACAGCACCCTTTGAGGCACGGACCCCACAAGACCTCTGAAGGTGTCCTGTGGTATCTGGCACCAATATGTTAATAGAAGATCCTTTAAGTCCTGTAAGTTGTGAGGTGGGGATCTCCATTTATTGGACTTGTTTTTCCTGCACATCTCACAGATGCTCAATCGAATTGAGCTGGGGAATTTGGAGGTAAGTCAAAACCTTGAACTCTTCCTCCTCAAACCATTCCTGAACAATTTTTGCAGTGTGTCAGGGATCATTATCCTGCTGCAAGAGGCAACCACCAATAAGGAATATTTTTGCCATGAAGGGGAGTACTTGGTCTGCAACAATGTTTAGGTCGGTGATAGGTGTCAAAATAACATACATGAATGCCAGGACCCAAGGTTTCCCAACAGAACATTAACCAGAATATCACACTGCCTCTGCCGGCGTGTCTTCTTCTCATAGTGGATCCTGATGCTATCTCCTTCCTAGGTAAGTGACGCATACGCACCCGTCCATCAACATGATGTAACAAGAACATGATTTATCAGACCAGGCCACCTTCTTCCATTGCTCTATCGTCCAGTGCTGATGCTCACATGCCCTTTGTGGGCACTGACACCTTTCTATCATAGCCAGCAGTAACTTTTTCAGCAATTTGTGCTACAGTAGCACCTCTGTGGGATTGAACCAGATGGGCTAGCCTTCGGTCCACACGTGCATCAGTGAGCCTTTGACTCCCATGACCCTGTTGCCATCACCGGTAGTCCTTGCTTGGACCACTTTTGTTAGGTACTAACCACTGCATACCGGGAACACGCCACAAGACCTGCCATTTTGGAAATGCTCTGATCCAGTCGTCTAGCTATCACAATTTGGCCCTCGTCAAAGTCGCTCAGATCCTTACGTTTGCCTATTTTTCCTGCCTCCAACACATCAACTTCAAAAACTGACTGTTTACTTGCTGCTTAAAGGGGTTTCTCCCACACTGTTTACGTAACTCATGACCATATAACGTTTTTCTTGGTCGGAAAACACCTCATTCAGCTGCAACACAGAGCGGCTGAACGAGGTTTAGGGGGCCCCGTTCTGGAGATAGGTGTGGGTCCCAGAGGTGGGACCCGCATCTATCTGACATTTATGACATGTGCTGTGGATATGTCATAAATGTCCTTCATGGGAAATATATCCCACCACTTAGCAGACGCTATTGTAACTTCACCTGTCAGTGGTTTTAATGTTATGGCTGATTGGTGTATATATATATATATATATATATATATATATATATATATATATATATATATATATATATATATATAGAAAAATATCCCGCAGCACCCCGGTATACCAGAGTCCTGCGGGATTTCTTTCTATATACGGTCATTATCCTTGGATCAGGATTACCTTTCGGGCACCCATATCTATTTTGGAATTTATCTTTGAGTACTGCTTTTTTCTATTACTATATATATATATATATATATATATATATATATATATATATATACATATATATATATATATATACATATATATATACATATATATATATATATATATATATATATATATATATATATATATCCAAGAAAAATATATATATATCCTGAATACAATATACATACAATCCTATATTCCCTGTATACTGGGAGGCTGAGTATAAGGGTATGTTTACACATCATATTTTTGGCAGAAACTGTATCTGCAGCGGGTGCGTTAATTTTTACAAATTTCTGTGTTTGTGTAAGACTATCGCAGAAATGTTTGCAAAAAATCTGACACCCAAGGACATACCCTGACTATGCCATAACAACTGACAAATCAATGGCTGTAATCTAATTCTTCTTGCTTTTAAGACCTAATTACCATAATTATATTACATGAGATTTAAGTAGTAGTAAGTCTCCCCCTTTTAATTAGCCAATGATATTAAGACTACAATCATTTCCATTCCATGTGTACAGCAGCGTATATGAAAAACTGGCGCAGACTATTACATGGTTCTCTTACCTCATTCTTATATGTGAATGGTTTTGTTCTGCTGTATGTTCTGTGTCCTAGTGAGGTTATTACGGCACAGTCAGTTGACCTTATTAGAGATTACTAGATCTTGGAATAAGAGGAGGTGTTCTTACAATTTGAGACCACCCTTGACTGCGTGAGATCAAAAGACTGCCCGCTATTCATAATAAGGAGAAGGTAATGGTTATGACCTATCACTTACTGTAGCCATGAAGATTTATAATTCAAGACGGTATAATACTACTATACAGTGACTGAATATCACCAACCACCATAAACTGACTGAATAATATACTGCCATACGGTAACCCTATAGTATCCCTCTACAGTGAGTGAATAATACAACCATACTATGACTAAATAATACCACTATCACTGACTGAATAATAAACTGACATACTGTGACTATATAATACTGCCATACAGAGACTAAATAATACCCCCATACTGTGACTGAATAATACCACCTGATACAGTGACTAAATAATATCATCATACCATGACTGAATAATACCACCATACTATGACTAAATAATACCACCATACACTGACTGAATACTAATCTGACATATTGTGACTATATAATACTGCCATACAGAGACTAAATAATACCCCCATACTGTGACTGAATAATACCACCTGATACAGTGACTAAATAATATCATCATACCATGACTGAATAATACCACCATACTATGACTAAATAATACCACCATACACTGACTGAATAATAATCTGACATATTGTGACTATATAATACTGCCATACAGAGACTAAATAATACCCCCATACTGTGACTGAATAATACCACCTGATACAGTGACTAAATAATATCATCATACCATGACTGAATAATACCACCATACTATGACTAAATAATACCACCATACACTGACTGAATAATAAACTGACATATTGTGACTATATATTACTATCATACAGAGACTAAATAATACCCCCATACTGTGACTGAATAATACCACTACTCAGTGACTAAATAATACCACCATCACTGACTGAATAATAAACTGACATACTGTGACTATATAATACTGCCATACAGAGACTAAATAATACACCCATACTGTGACTGAATAATACCACCTGATACAGTGACTAAATAATATCATCATATCATGACTGAATAATACCACCATACTATGACTAAATAATACCACCATACACTGACTGAATAATAATCTGACATACTGTGTGTCACGATCACAGGGTATGTAGACCCACTAGGCTGCTCTGCCGTAGCGGAGAGACAGCTGGCCTAGTCACAGTCCATGCAAGGGTCTATAGTGGTTTGTAACACAAGGGTACCTGAAATATTCCAGACAGTGGCCGAGGCTTCAGCACGGATGGAGGTGGGTGCAGCAGCTTGCACCAGACGTGGTGGATAACACTGGAAGGGGTAGACGACACTGGACGTGGCAGAAGACACTGGACGTGGCAGAAGACATTGGACGTGGCAGAAGACAGCAGGTGCAGTAGGACACGACTTCAACCCTAATAAACTCAGGAACAAGAACACAGCACGGGATACAGGATACAGATAGCAGGGCATGGGTAACAACAGGAATGGGATAACACTAAGGGACCATTTGCAAGACTGACATGGGATACACTAACAACACTCAGGCAAGGAGTAAAGGGGCAGGGCCCTTCTTATAGTCCAGGAAATCATGGGCAGTTGATGATGATTTCCTCCTGTGCGCGTGCTGGCCCTTTAAGGCCAGGCATGAGCGTGCGTGAGCACCCAACGGGACACAGCCGGCCGGAGCGGAAATGAGTGCTGACGTCTCCTGGGAAGGAGATGCAAGCCAACGCTCACAGATCCATGACTGCGGCTGCCGGGGGGTGAGCAAACCCGACGGTCCGCGGCCATGGACGCTACACTGTGACTAAATAATATCATCATACCATGACTGAATAATACCCCCATACTATGAGTAAATAATACCACCATACACTGACTGAATAATAAACTGACATACTGTGACTATATAATACTGACATACAGAGACTAAATAATACCCCCATACTGTGATTGAATAATACCACCATACACTGACCAAATAATACCATCATACACTGACTGAATAATACCACCATACACTGACTAAATAATATACTGAAATACTGTGACTATATAATACTGCCATACAGAGACTAAATAGTACCATCATACCATGATTAAATAATATAGTGATTGAATAACATTGTGACACAATGGTTGTCAGGCATCATTACACTGCAAACTGGAAACAAGACTACAGTACTGATCAAGTGCAGGCAATCAGCAATAATTAAACCCAGTGATTCCCTGTCAAAGTCTTCTCTTATTCAAGTAACCCCCCCCCCCCCTGCCATTTCTTCTCCATCTGGCACAGACCATCATGAAGGATTCTTCCAGAAACTGTTTTCCGTACAGACATTTTAGGCTCCTCTATTTTGCAACACATCTTTCCTCTCTCTGGCAACACAACCCATACTCCCTGACAGTGCATACACTCACAAATGTTTTATATTATATTATATGTAAATAATACAATCTAAATTACAGTGCCCATAAGGGCTCATGCACACTTCAGTGAAATTCTTCAGTGTGCAATCCGTTTTTTTAACCCCTTCCCGCCGCAGTCCTTTTCAGATTTTCATTTTCGTTTTTTCCTCCCCACCTTCCATAAGCCATAACTTTTTTATTTTTCCATCGACATAGTCCTATGAAGGCTTGATTTTTACAGGACGAGTTGTAGTTTTTCGTAGCACCCTTTATCGTGCCATATAATGTACTAGGAAACGCGTCAAAAATTATTTGTGAGGTAGAAAATGAAAAAAACAGCGATTCCTCCATGTTTTTTTGCGCTTCATTTTTACGGAATTCACTGTGCAATTAAAACAACATGTTAACTTTATTCTGCGGGTCAATACGATGACGGGGATACCAAATATATATAGTTTTTTCTATATTTTACTACTTTTACAAGTAAAAACCTAAGTGTAAAAAATAAAATTCATTTTGTGTTGCCAAATTCCGAGAGCCATAACTTTTTTATTTTTCCGTCGATTAAGTGGTATGGAGCTTATATTTGTGGGATAAACTGTAGTTTGTAATGATACCATTTTGGGATACATGCGACATTTTGATCACTTTTTATTTAATTTGTTGTGGGAGATTAGGTGACCAAAAAATAGAGATTGTGGTGTTCACAATTTAGTTTTTTTTACAGCGTTCACCGTGCGGGTTAAATAATGATATATTGTAATAGTTCAGACTTTTATGGATACGGCGATACCAATTATGTATATTTATTTTATTTTTTTACTATGCTCTAGGGGGAAAATGAGGTTTTTTGAACTTTAATTTATTTTTATTTTTTGAAACATGAAAAAAAAAAACTTTTTTTAAAAAATGTTTACTTTTTTTATTAGTCCCCCTAGGGGACTTCAACCAGCGATCATTAGATATACAATACTAATGTATTGTAGTATATTGTGATTCTGACAGTCATCTATTAAGGGGCAGGGCTTAATAGAAGCACAAAGATGGCGGACCTGGGGGCCTTCATTCGGCCCCCAGGCAGCCATAGCAACCATCGCCACCCCGCGATTGCCATCCGTGTACGGTCCGTGTTTTGCGATCGTATAAAAAGTCACGGATGTGTGCATGAGCCTTCACAGACACAGTGTACTGTAGCAATACCAGCCACGCTGCCAGTGCTTGAAGACCCCCTAAGGCCCCCTGCACACGGCCGTGATTACAGGCATGGATGACCGCGGACAGTCACCTGCATTTACGGGCCGTACTCCCATTATAAAGTACGTAATATCAAAAAATAAGACATGTCCTAATTTTTGCGGGTCATTTCTACGGCCTGGACACCTCCTCATAAATATACGGGAAGCTGTCCGTGGGCAATAGAAATGAATAGGTCCGTACTTTGATCTGCAATTACAGTCCGTAATTGCGGATTAAAATGACGGCTGTGTACAAATTCAGCTTTTCTATCCTTGACATATTCAGCTCTGCTACATCTTCATATTTTCATTCCTGTTTCACTATATTATGCAATACAGGGAGAATATACTGCATTATTTCACGTGATATAGATACTTCACATGACAGCAGGCAGCAACTGGCCTCAGCCAGCTCCCTCTCTACTGTGAAGCTCTTATTCTTAGACAACCAACCATGAGTGCTCCCCTCCCCCTGAGTCTTGCGTGGTTTCCACTGACAGCAGAACGAGTTGAGCCAGTCACAGGCCGCCCTTGTGTTTATCTGTGCAGTATTGATTATACATTGGCTGTCCGCAGCGCAGGGAGGCATGATAGGCTAGGTTGTCCTCCCCTCCCTTATACAGTACAAGCATATGATGTCATTGAGAGGTCACTGCTATCACTGGATGCTGCATAGAATTTGACTTCTGAGCAAGGACGTAGAGAACCGTAAGTGTATATAGTGTATATAGTGTATATAGTGTATATAGTGTATATAGATTATATAGTGTATATAGTGTATATAGCATTCTATGCAGCTTGTGATTATAGCATCGGCTTTAGCTGCAAAGAACATTTGATGTTTAGTATAAATATTTATATTATCTGTACAGATAGCTAAAGGCAACATTGTTTCTAAATTGCGGGCACTGAAAGGGTTACTGTTTAGTAGCACATAGAAGAGGATCTAGTAACAATAGGGCGAGTTATTTTTGGTAAACCAGCGCTCTGTCCATTCTTTCCTGGAGCACTGTAATTCCTTGTGTTGTTCTCGACAAAGGGATTAAGCCGGGCAGTTCAGCTGCTCCAAGGCATTCATAATGAACGTTACATCTGTGTAGAGAGGCGTAAATGTTCCACAGCAAAAGTGCCAATGTTCTATCTATCTATCTATCTATCTATCTATCTATCTATCTATCTATCTATCTATCTATCTATCTATCTATCTATCTATCTATCTATCTATCTATCTATCTATCTATCTTTGTCCAATAAGAGACAGCACTCCAATTTGTGATAGGAAAAAACGGCTTTTTATTAGCCCCTGTGCGACGTTTCGGCTCTTTACAAGGAGCCTTTCTCAAGCAACTATCTATCTATCTATCTATCTATCTATCTATCTATCTATCTATCTATCTATCTATCTATCTATCTATCTATCTATCTATCTATCTATCTATCTATCTATCTATCTATCTATCTATCTATCTATCTATCCTTGGTCCACCTTCCCGTAAGACTTCCACTGCTACATGAAAGATGATATACTCTGCATTCTCTTGGATGATATACTCTGCATTCTCTTGGATGATATATACTATAACACCGCTCTTGTGATCCCAAGAAGTATTTTCAAGAGACCGATTGCTATTTCCCTGCTAGTCATTAGAAATAGGTTTATGAGTTTAGGGTTAAAGTTTAGGGTCATTTTCTTCTTGACAGTAAGTTAAGCTAGGTTTGGGCTTGGTTAGTGTAGGCTTTGGGTCATACTGATAGTAGAGTAGGGTATGCCGAGTGGAATGTTCCTGATAGAGTATAAGGGTACATTTGGGTTAGTGGTTTATTTAGATTTGCAAAACCTTACTCAAAGCCTTATTCTAACGATCGTGTGTCAAATCGGCAGTTTTTCACGGCCGATTCGCACCCATGTGGGACCCGTTTTCATGGGTCCCTTATAGACTTGAATATATTGAGAGATTCGTGAAAACAGACAAAAATAGGATATGTCCTATTCTACACGGGCCCTTCACACGGCCGTGTGAACAGCCCCATAGAAATACATGCAGCCGTGTGATGGCCGTTAAAAAAACCCTAACCATAGTGGCACATTGGCTTTCTCTGAATATAAAATATATACAGTATATGCTTTTGAACATAGATACTGGTATACTTAGAGGTAAATATGTCTCTTAGGTACACAGGGAGCCGTGTGTGTGTGTGTGTGTGTGTGTGTGTGCGCGCGCGCTTACATACAAGCTAATATAATATATACAAATGTATATAATATATTTGAAACCAAAAAAGTTCTCCTTAGTAAGACGTTCTCCGCTGTACTAGCACTTTTGCAGTTAGGGTGGGGTCTTGGCACCACTGCTGAGTCAAATTATCTGAACGAAAAACAACATGTTCCCCATGACTAAATCTACTCAGTAGCTTGCAGTTCCCTTTTAGTCTCTCTGTAATGTTCTTCCCAGTGCAATGAGTCTAAAAGTTGTAACACAATGTTGTATACTGCGTTCTCTGCCTGTATGTGGAGATATTTG